>NC_084755.1:4015128-4112628 GCF_033978785.1 Entelurus aequoreus
GTCGGGAAGGGGAGCTCAGAACAAAGGGGTGGGTGTTGTCATCAACTACTCAAACACTCTTAATGTTGTTTATTTACATGTTTAAGAGTGCGCACATTTGTGTCTTTACTGTGTTAAAATACAGTCAAATCAAGTCCAGTAGGGTTATGAGACCACCTTTAACAGCAACTATCATGTGATTCAGATAATACTGAATTGGATAATATTTTTGAGGGTACATTTGTCTTGTGCAAGAGGAGTGATAGTGCATTCTATTGATGATTCTGTGCTATGTCTGTTTGTTTTGTGTTCTAGCTGACAGAGGCAAGTAGGACTTTGCTGCAATGTTCAGTAGGGGTGCGGAAAAAAATAGATTCACATCCAAAACACGATTCGTATTTATTACGATTCTGAATTGGATCAAAATGTTCCAAGAATCCGTTTTTAGTAGAATAGAATAGAATAGAAAGTACTTTATTGATCCCTGGGGGAAATTCAGCGTTTTTTAACATTTTTTCTTCTGCCATATCTGTCTTTACTTGCTGCACAAGGAGCTTTTGTTACCTGTAATCTGTTCTGAAAAAGTTTTATTGTAATTTATATACAAAATAATACATTGCAACAATCGGCAATCGTGTTAAATCGAGAATTGATTCTGAATTGAATCGTCACCCCAAAATCGTAATTGAGCTGACTTGTGCAACCAGTCCTATAATTTTCCAGTTGTGTTTTGATGATGTAATATTGTCTCAGTGCCCAAATCGACATAAACCATTGTCAGGTTCAAACACTGATGACATCTTTTAAACAAGACAAGAAGCAGGGAATCAAACAGAGACAGAATAAAATTTTGCTCAATGAGGAGAAACGCGTACACCTGTACCCTTGTACAGTGTCACCACGCTCTGACGAAAGATTGTACGCCTCCTCTTTTATTTGGACTTTCCCTGATTACATGGCAAGAGCTGCTTCTAAGGGAGGGGGGTCGTAAACAGCCATCACCTTTGATTACAAACAGTTCAAAGAAAAGGTCGCCTGGAGGGGAGTCTGGTCCTGCTTCCTCTCCGCTTTGTAGTTCTCGGGTCAAGACAAAATCTGTGGATTACAATACATCAAAGAAACGGAACAACTTCATGTTGTTTCCCATCCTACACAGTGGACTTTTACAAGCCTTCTTCTTGGTAGCATCAAAGACAGCTTTTGTCTTCTCGCCGGGAACTCATTGCAACACAAAGTTTTGTGATAACTTAGATACAATTATTCTGACAACTATATTGCCAAAAGTATTTGGCCACCTGCCTTTACTCACATATGAACTTGACGTGCCATCCCATGGAATTGTCCAAAATGTTTTGGTATCCTGGAGCATTCAACGTTCCTTTCACTGGAACTAAGGGGCCAAGCCCAACTCCTGAAAAACCAACCCCACACCATAATTCCTCCTCCACCAAATTTCACACTCTGCACAATGCAGTCCGAAATGTAGCGTTCTCCTGGCAACCTCCAAACCCAGACTGGTCCAACAGATTGCCAGATGGAAAAGTGTGATTCGTCACTCCAGAGAAGGCGTCTCCACTGCTCTAGAGTCCAGTGGCGACGTGCTTTACACCACTGCATCCCACGCTTTACATTGGACTTGGGGATGTATGGCTTAGATGCAGCTGCTCGCCATGGAAACCCATTCCACGAAGCTCTCTGCGTACTGTACGTGGGCTAATTGGAAGGTCACATGAAGTTTGGAGCTCTGTAGCAACTGATTGTGCAGAAAGTCTTTGCACTATGCGCTTCAGCACCCGCTGACCCCTCTCTGTCAGTTTACGTGGCCTACCACTTGGTGGCTGAGTTGCTGTTGTTCCCAAACTCTTCACTTGTCTTAATAAATAAAGTTGACTTTGGAATATTTAGGAGCGAGGAAATTTCACGACTGGATTTGTTGCACAGGTGGCATCCTATGACAGTTCCACGCTGGAAATCACTGAGAGCGGCCCATTCTTTCTCCATGCCTAAAAGTGCTTGATTTATACGGGCCAAGTGATTAGGACACCTGATTCTCATCATTTGGATGGGTGGCCAAATACTTTTGGCAATATAGTGTACTTTGCTTTCTAATTAACTGAAAAACTGACATGTCCCGCCTGTCTTCTCTCAGATGTTGACTGAGGCCACAGATGACAACCTGATAGACCTTGGTCCAGGCTCCCCTGCTGTAGTCTCACCCAAAATCACGTCTAGTTCGCCCCCTCACAGTACTGCAGGGGGGGCCACTGCCTCCCCAGCCCATCGCCCTGGTGCAGCCGCACTCTCCTCTGCAATGGCAGGCCTTGGTAAGAACATCCATGTTGGATTTGGGATGACCGCACTCTATCAAGACACCTTGACTCAATGCATATCCTCCTGAGAACCAGTGTCCTCTACGGTGGACATTTGTTTTTGATCTATTTCTTTTGTCAGAGTTACACATTTTGTTAAAAAAGTAGACATGCTATGTAAAACACAATTGTCCACTGCAGAGAACAGTGGTTCTTAGGAAAGTATGAGCTTAAAGGCCTACTGAAATGAATTTTTTAAATTTAAACGGGAATAGCAGATCCATTCTATGTGTCATACTTGATCATTCGCGATATTGCCATATTTTTGCTGAAAGGATTTAGTAGAGAAAATCGACGATAAAGTTCGCAACTTTTGCTCGCTGATAAAAAAAAACTTGCCCCTACCGGAAGTAGCGTGACGTCACAAGCGGTAGTGCTGCTCACAATTCCCCGTTGTTTACAATGGAGCGAGAGATATTAGGAGCGAGAAAGTGACGATTACCCCATTAATTTGAGCGAGGATGAAAGATTCGTGGATGAGGAACGTTAGAGTGACAGACTAGAATGCAGTTCAAGAGATATCTTTTTTCGCTCTGACCGTAACTTAGGTACAAGCTGGCTCATTGGAATCCACACTCTCTCCTTTTTCTATTGTGGATCACGGATTTGTATTTTAAACCACCTCGGATACTATATCCTCTTGAAAATGAGAGTCGAGAAGGCGAAATGGACATTAACAGTGACTTTTATCTCCACGACAATACATCGACGAAGCTCTTAGCATGAGCTAACGTGATAGCATCTGTCTCAAATGCAGATAGAAACAAAATAAATAAATCCCTGACTGGAAGGATAGACAGAAGTTCAACAATACTACTATCAGGAGACACCGAACCAAACACTGGACATGTAAATACACGGTTAATGTGTATTCGACGCCTGTCAAAGCCTAGCAATGCTGTTGCTAACGACGCTAACTTAACAACGGGACCTCGTCAGAGCTGTGATAAAAACATTAGCGCTCCACCTACGCCAGCCAGCCCTCCTCTGCTCATCAACACCCGTGCTCACCTGCGTTCCAGCGATCGACGATGCGGTCGGCGGCCCGGAGACGTAGGAAGTCAAGGTGAGTTCGCCGCTGGCGCGTCTTCTATCCAACAAAGTCCTCCTTGTTGTGTCGCTACAGCCAGCCGCTAATACACCGATCCCACTTACAACGTTCTTCTTTGCAGCCTCCATTGTTCATTAAACAAATTGCAAAAGATTCACCAACACAGATGTCCAGAATACTGTGGAATTTTGTCGAAGAAAACAGAGCTGTTTGTATTGTGTCCAAAAGGGTCCAAACACTTCCGTGGACCTCGCGACGTCACGCGCATACGTCATCCTCCAAAGGCGTTTTGAACCGGAAGTTCCCCGGGAAATTTAAAATTGCACTTTATAAGTTAACCCGGCCGTATTGGCATGTGTTGCAATGTTAAGATTTCATCATTGATATATAAACTATCAGACTGCGTGGTCGCTAGTAGTGGCTTTCAGTAGGCCTTTAAAAGACAGCTCAAAGACATTTGACAGCTATTTTAAAAGTTCTCTACTATGACAATGTTATCTAATTACTAGGGATGGGCATAGAAACACACTGTAGTAACCAGACAGAAAAAAGTATGTTTTTGTGCCAAATTTCAGTGCCAAATAAATGCAGACTCAGCCACCAGCAACAATAATATTGAACAAGTACAATCTTGTTAGTAATGTAGCGTCCCGACACAGAGTCTGACGCTCTTTATTAACTTTATTGCCAACCTTAACACGCCAACAGCAACCCTCATAACACAGAGCCAGGTGCCAAAGCAACAAACCAGCACTTCCTCATACGAATTGAAGTCTTTGATGCACAATGACGGTTACAGGGAGCGAGGTTGCATTCACGAACTCCCATTAGGAGCGTCAATATGTTCTGTACTGCTGCAATAATTAGGACAATTTCTTGTAAATGTTTCGTATTTTTGAATGTATTACTTAGTTATCATTTAGTTTATATAAATTAAGTATTTCAATTGCTAGTCCGTTCAAACAGAATGTCGTACAATTTGAAAAGAATAGTAATGTATTGGTTTTAAATTTTTTAATCACTGTTAAAGCACGGCACTATTTTTCAAGTACCGATTTGGTACTAGAGTAGTATCAGTGAAAATGTAGACAATACCCATCTTTACTAATTATTCACTTATTGCATTATTTTGTCTTTCAGTTCAGTTCAGTTCTGTTTCAGTTTATTTGTTAATGCATCACACATTTCCAGTTGTTTCATTACAGCACGTCCAAAAAGGAGTAGGAAGAAGCAGAGTTTATTTAATCCTACCCCTTTTCATACCATAGCAATTTTATCCTACTTCCTTGTTCTCTGTAACAGAACATAATAATATAATAATAATAAATAAATAATATACCATAGTAAGTAAACAAATATTAGATACATAAATAATCTTTGTCTCAATAAATAAAAACAGGGTTCAAAATGTTCATCGTAATTATTGTTCTGTGTATTTTTGTGAACACTTGTAGTTTGAACAGTCTCTTAAAGTGAACCATATTGGTGCTTTGTTGGATTTCTTTGGTTAATCCAGGGGTAGGGAACCTATGGCTCTTGAGCCAGATGTGGCTCTTTTGATGACTGCATCTGACTAAATCTTAGCTGACATTGCTTAACACGATAAGTAATGAATAATTCCGCCGGTAATCACAATGTGAAAAATAACGTTCAAAATATAAAACATTCTCATGCATTTTAATCCATCCATCCATTTTCTACCGCACCCGTTCAAGAAGTCGCAAAAATGGTGAGAAGTATTTTATTTATTATTGGTTAGCTTCAGAATAACAATGTTATTAAAAAGAATAAGAGACTTATTATACTCTAAAAATGTTGGTCTTACTTAAAAATGCACGCGATTAGTTGTAATCAGTGTTAAAAAATATGATATGGCTCTCACGGAAATACATTTTAAAATTTTTGGCTTTCATGGCTCTCTAAGCCAAAAAGGTTCCCGACCCCTGGGTTAATCCATACCATAATTTAAATTCCACATACAGATATGGTAAAGGTTTTAAGTGTTGTACAAGCATACAAATGTTTTAAATTATAGAATGGACTTTATTGTCATTATTTTTGCATATAACGAGATTAAGCACTCCAATTTAAGGTGCGGTAGTGGCAACAAATATGGGATAAAAATAAATTACACAAGATAAAACTAAGAATTGAAATAAATAGACTACTATCCAATAAAAATAATAAGCAATCCTGTACAATATACAAAACAATATACAAAATACTGTACAATATACAGAACAAGACAAGAGTACCGGAGTGATAACAATCCGTGTCGGATGTATTGCACTCGAAGGGTAATATTGCACAGTAGGGTATTAGGGTAGGATATTCCATATTTCTTTAACTGTACATATTCCACACCTGCGCTTTACTTACCTGTTTCACTTCTTCCAACCTTATTGCAGATGTGGGCTCTGCCAGTCTACCAAGCCACAAACAAGACGACTTTGACATGTTTGCCCAGACTAGGAGCAGCTCTCTGGCTGAGCAGCGTAAGAAGTATGCCTACTTTTTTGAGTTGTTATCCAATTGGATATTCCAGTCATACAGCGTTTGTATCTCAATTGACACATTTCTCTACTAACACCTTGAGTGCGCAATGTTCACATTGAGAAGTACAGTACGTTAAAATGCAGTTCCAGGGTTAAATTTAGGATTGGAGATCTGGGGCATCTCAACTCTCAAATTCTTACCACCTTAAAGCAGACACAAATCACTGGAATACACTTGTAAATAAATATGCTTTAATGAAGCAAAATGATTATTATCCAAGCTTTTTTAGATTATTCTAATATACACTACCGTTCAAAAGTTTGGGGTCACCCAAACAATTTTGTGGAACATCCTTCATTTCTAAGAACAAGAATAGACTGTCGAGTTTCAGATGAAAGTTCTCTTTTTCTGGCCATTTTGAGCGTTTAATTGACCCCACAAATGTGATGCTCCAGAAACTCAATCTGCTCAAAGGAAGGTCAGTTTTGTAGCTTCTGTAACGAGCTAAACTGTTTTCAGATGTGTGAACATGATTGCACAAGGGTTTTCTAATCATCAATTAGCCTTCTGAGCCAATGAGCAAACACATTGTACCATTAGAACACTGGAGTGATAGTTGCTGGAAATGGGCCTCTATACACCTATGTAGATATTACACCAAAAACCAGACATTTGCAGCTAGAATAGTCATTTACCACATTAGCAATGTATAGAGTGTATTTCTTTAAAGTTAAGACTAGTTAAAAGTTATCTTCATTGAAAAGTACAGTGCTTTTCCTTCAAAAATAAGGACATTTCAATGTGACCCCAAACTTTTGAACGGTAGTGTAACTCTGGAGAGAACATTTTATATTTTTATACAGTCAATAAAAACAAGCTTTGTAAACCACAAAACATGTTTGCAACATTATCCTGCTATCATTCACTTACTTAGTACCCTAATTGTCACAATACCAACCACATGGTTGCGTTTTGTTTTTTTTGCGTGATACCAGGATGAAGAGATGGTAGGCGAAATACAAGCAGAAGTTTCTTTTATTAGGCACCAAACAGAAGTGAAATGGGGAAGCACTGACGTGGTTGAAGCAGCAATCAGGGGTGGAAAAACCAAAAGCTTACATTTAGGCAACACGCATTTGGCAATGTTTGACATGAACATTGAAGGAAACAATCAACTCAACAGTCAGTTGAGTCATCTAATCACCGCACTGTGGCAGGTGAGCTCATCAGCGCTGAAAACAAAAGTTACAATGAAATGGATGCCAAACAACAAAACTCCCATGACGGATCGCGACCATGACTTTTGGTAAACCAGCAGAGTAATGTCGTATAGTTTTCAAATAATATTTACCAACCTGAACCGTTACCCGTTTCTTCACAGCCATTGTCAATCTGTCGGGGCACTTTTTGTTTAAAAAAACTTTGGAACATTTCCGCCGAGGAAGGCGGAAAAGATCATCAGGACTCCTCTTCCTCCGATCCAGGGAATTGCAAAAAGCCGCTGCCTGACCAGGGCTCAGAAAATCTGTATAGACTCCTCCCACTCCCACCAAGGACTGTTTTCACTGCTGCACTCTAGAAGTTCAAGTTAAAGTACCAATGATTGTCACACACACACTAGGTGTGGTGAAATTTGTCCTCTGCATTTGACCCATCCTCTTATTCACCCCCTGGGAGGTGAGGGGAGCAGTGAGCAGCAGTGGTGGCCATGCCCGGGAATCATTTTTGGTGATTTAACCCCCAATTCCAACCCTTGATGCTGAGTGCCAAGCAGGGAGGTAATGGCTCCCATTTTTATAGTCTTTGGTATGACTCGGCCGGGGTTTGAACTCACAACCTATCGATCTCAGAGCGGACACTCTAACCACTAGGCCACTGAGTAGGTAGAAAGAGGTTCCGCAGCCTCCGTAGCAGAACCTCCAGGTTCTGTAACAACTTCTTCCCTCAGGCCATAAGACTCTTGAACGCATCATAATAATCCCCTCAATTCCCCCCAAAAATGGATTAAGTGGCTGGAATATAAAGACAATATAACATACATCCATAAACGGGGATGCTATGCAAAAGTGCAATATATTTATCTTTATCTATTTATTTATATCTGCACCTTATTGCTCTTTTATCCTGCACTACAACGAGCTAATGCAACGAAAGTTCGTTCTTATCTGCTGAAGCGCTTCTTCTTCAGGAGAGGCGCAGGTAGACTGTATGCAGGCTACTTCGCGCAGCTGCTGCCTCTCTGTTGAACTCCAGTACTGCACCTTACTTCCGAGATATTTATTTTCCTTCACAAAATTAAAATTCAGATTGAAGGCTTTTCCTAAAACATCCGTGGCTTGAGCCCTGGTGGCCACCACCTAATGCTGGCCCTGGCACTGTCAGTTCCCACACTGCAAAAAGTCAGTGTTCAAAAACAAGAACAAAAATAAGGGGTATTTTATTTGAACTAAGCAAAATTATCTGCCAATAGAACAAGAAAATTCGGCTTGTCAAGACTTTCCTCCTGGTACGCTAGCACCTCCAAAACCCTCAAATCTAAACTCCAAACATCCCAGAACAAGCTAGTCAGGTTACTTCTAGACCTCCACCCCAGATCCCACCTCACTCCTACCCACTTCTCTAAAGTGGGCTGGCTCAAGGTGGAGGACAGAGTAAAACAACTTGCACTGAGCCTAGTCTATGAAATCCGCTACACCTCCCTGATACCGAAGTACATGTCAAACTACTTCCTTAACGTAAATGACCGCCATAACCACAACACCAGGGGGAGCTCCACTAACCACGTTAAACCCAGATTCCGATCTAACAAAGGTTTTAACTCATTCTCTTTCTATGCCACATCAATGTGGAATGCGCTCCCAACAGTTATAAAAGAAAGGGCATCTCTATCCTCCTTCAAAACCGCAATAAAAGTTCACCTCCAGGCAACTACAACCCTAAACTAACACCCTCCCCGGATTGCTAATAATCAAATGTAAACAATCAAATGCAGATACTTTTTCTTATGCCTTCTGATCTCTCTCTCTCTCTCTCTCTCTCTCTCTCTCTCTCTCTCTCTCTCTCTCTCTCTCTCTCTCTCTCTCTCTCTCTCTCTATGTCCACTACTTGCTGTCCATATCCTCCCCCCCCCTCCACACCCCTGATTGTAAATAATGTAGATAATTCAATGTGATTATCTTGTGTGATGACTGTATTATGATGATAGTATATATGATAGTATATATCTGTATCATGAATCAATTTAAGTGGATCCCGACTTAAACAAGTTGAAAAACTTATTCGGGTGTTACCATTTAGTGGTCAATTGTACGGAATATGTACTTCACTGTGCAACCTACTAATAAAAGTCTCAATCAATCAATCCAAAACAAGTAAAATTAGCTAACCTCAATTAACCCAAAAATACCTTAAAATAAGTATATTCTCACTAATAACAAGTGCATTTTTCTTGGTAGAAAAAAAAAGAAGACCTTTTTGCTCGATATGTTGAAAAATATTCTTAAATTAAGTAAATGCTAGTGCCATTATCTTGACATAATGATATGCACTCGTGATTTTTTTTTAAATGCTTGAAGTAAGAAATGATTACTTTAAAAAAGTAGTTTTATACTTGTGAGTGTTGATTACACAGCTTTGCAACAGTTGATATTCTAGTTTCAAGCATGTTTTACTCAATATAGGTCATAACATCTCAGCAACAAGCTGTAATATCTTACTGACATCATTTAGGACCAAAACCCTTAAAACAAGTAAAACACTCTAACATAAAATCTGCTTAGTGAGAAGAATGATCTTATCAGACAGAAAATAAGCAAATATCACCCCTATTTGTGATAATTAATCTTACTTAGATTTCAGTTTTTGCAGTGCACTTGTGATTTAGGGTTATACACTGCAAAAAGTCAGTGTTTAAAAACAAGAAAATACAAAAATAAGGGGTATTTTATTTGAACTATGCAAAATTATCTGCCAATAGAACAAGAAAATTTGGCTTAACAAGACTTTCCAAAACAAGTAAAATTAGCTAACCTCAATAGGGATGTCTGATAATGGCTTTTTGCCGATATCCGATATGCCGATATTGTCCAACTCTTTAATTACCGATACCGATATCAACCGATACCGATATCAACCGATATATACAGTCGTGGAATTAACACATTATTGTGCCTAATTTGGACAACCAGGTATGGTGAAGATAAGGTACTTTTTAAAAAAATGAATCAAATAAAATAAGATAAATAAATTAAAAACATTTTCTTGAATAAAAAAGAAAGTAAAACAATATAAAAACAGTTACATAGAAACTAGTAATTAATGAAAATTTGTAAAATTCACTGTTAAAGGTTAGTATTATTAGTGGACCAGCAGCACGCACAATCATGTGTGCTTACGGACTGTATCCCTTGCAGACTGTATTGATATATATTGATATATAATGTAGGAACCAGAATATTAATAACAGAAAGAAACAACCCTTTTGTGTGAATGAGTGTAAATGGGGGAGGGAGGTTTTTTGGGTTGGTGCACTAATTGTAAGTGTATCTTGTGTTTTTTATGTGGATTTAATTAAAAAAAACAACAACAAAAAACAAAAAAAAACGATACTGATAATAAAAAACCGAAACCGATAATTTCCGATATTACATTTTAACGCATTTATCGGCCGATAATATCAGAAGACCGATATTATCGGACATCTCTACTTGTGAGTGTTGATGACACAGCTTTGCAACAATTGATATTCTAGTTTCAAGCATGTTTTACTCAATATAGGTCATAACATCTCAGCAACAAGCTGTAATATCTTACTGACATCATTTAGGACCAAAACCCTTAAAACAAGTGAAACACTCTAACATTAAATCTGCTTAGTGAGAAGAATTACCTTATCAGACAGAAAATAAGCAAATATTATTTGAGATATTTAATCTTACTTAGATTTCAGTTTTTGCAGTGCAGATGTTGCACTAAACATTCATAAATTAGAACGTATAAGATTTGGTGATCGTCATTTCCGGTAAATGTATCGATTTGGGACAGCACGACACGTTCCTAGTATGGAAGTATTCATTTTTGGCTCATCAACACATAGTTCTTCATGCAGTACATTGTTGCCGTGCATCGAATCATCAGTGTGTCATTTGAGTTATAAACCAAACAGCTTTGTTTTGGTTAGCGACTGAGGGGAAGCGGCTCCATCTGTGTTTGTGATCTGTGTTTGTTGTTGTGCACAGTGTCAAATATGAGGACCCTCAGGCTTTGGGCGGTCTGGCCTCGGCTCTGGACGTCAGACAGCAAAACACAGGAGGGGTGAGTGCATTCGACTGTTGGTTAGGAAAACTTTCGCACACATGCACCTTCACAAGGCGGTCGGAAATACTGAAATGTTCACAGCCACCATCTTTGTGCGCTGTTGTCAACTCAAAAGAGGTGTGTTAATAATGGTTCTACACTCCCCACTTGGCTGCGGAACAGATTTCACATTTTTTTGTTTAACACACATTGCATTATGTGGACAAAGATATCGGGACACACTACTTAATCACTTAAAGGCCTACTGAAATGAATTTTTTTTATTTAAACGGGGATAGCAGATCCATTCTATGTGTCATACTTGATCATTTTGCGATATTGCCATATTTTTGCTGAAAGGATTTAGTATAGAACAACGTCGATAAAGTTCGCAACTTTTGGTCTCTGATAAAAAAAACCTTGCCCCTACCGGAAGTAGCGTGACGTTGTCAGTTGTTCACTCCCTCATATTTTCCTATTGTTTTCAACACAGCTAGAGCTATTCGGACCGTGAAAGTGACGATTACCCCATTAATTTGAGTGAGGATGAAAGATTCGTGGACGAGGAACGTTAGAGTGACGGACTAGAATGCAGTGAAATACATATTTTTTTTTCGCTCTGACCGTAACTTAGGTACAAGATGGCTCATTGGATTTCACACTCTCTCCTTTTTCTATTGTGGATCACGGATTTGTATTTTAAACCACCTCGGATACTATATCCTCTTGAAAATGAGAGTCGAGAACGCGAAATGGACATTACAGTGCCTTTTATCTCCACGACAATACATCGACGAAGCTCTTTAGCATCTTTAGCATGAGCTAACGTGATAGCATCTGTCTCAAATGCAGATAGAAACAAAATAAATAAATCCCTGACTGGAAGGATAGACAGAATATCGACAATACCATTAAACCATGTACATGTAACTACACGGTTAATAGATCTCAGCCTGGCAAAGCTTAACAATGCTGTTGCTAACGACGCTAAGGCTAACTTAGCAACCGGAGCTGACAGAGCTATGATAAAAACATTAGCGCTCCACCTACGCCAGCCAGCCCTCATCTGCTTTGCTCAGCAACACCCGTGCTCACCTGCGTTCCAGCGATTGACGGCGCGACGAAGGACGTCACCAGATCATCCGTGCGGGGGGTCTGCTAGCATCGGCTAGGCGTCTGCTAGCATCGGCTAGGCGTCTGCTATCCGAGTAAGTGGTCCTTGTGTTGCTACAGCCACCTACAACGTTCTTCTTTGCAGCCTCCATTGTTCACATTAAACAAATTGCAAAAGATTCACCAACACAGATGTCCAGAATACTGTGGAATTATGAAATGAAAACAGAGCTTTTTTGTATTGTATTCAATGGAGAAGGCATACCTCTGTTCCTCGGGCTACGTCACGCGCATACGTCATCCTTCGAAGGCTTTTTCAACCGGAAGTGTGGCGGGAAATTTAAAATTGCACTTTATAAGTTAACCCGGCCGTATTGGCATGTGTTGCAATGTTAAGATTGTATCATTGATACATAAACTATCAGACTGCGTGGTCGGTAGTAGTGGCTTTCAGTAGGCCTTTAAGTTAAGTCTGAAACTTTACACATGTGAAAAGCTTGTAGAAATGCATCCCAAAAATAGTGGCTGGTTTTCTTCCTAAAGACCAGGTGTCCCAATAGTTATGTCCATGTGGGAGAGCTGCATGTCATGTTTTGATATACACTATATTGCCAAAAGTATTTGGCCACCCATCCAAATGATCAGAATTAGGTATTCTAATCACTTGGCCCGGCCACAGGTGTATAAAATCAAGCACTTAGGCATGGAGACTGTTTCTACAAACATTTGTGAAAGAATGGGCCGCTTTCAGTGATTTCCAGCATGGAACTGTCATAGGAGGCCACATGTGCAACAAATCCAGTCGTGAAATTTCTCGCTCTTAAATATTCCAAAGTCAAGTTGGCTGCATCTAAGCTATACATCACCAAGTCCAATGCAAAGCGTGGGATGCAGTGGTGTAAAGCAGTGGTCCCCAACCACCGGGCCGTGGACCGATTGGTACCGGGCCGCGGCCGCACAAGAAAAAAAAAAATGTTTTTTTATTTTTTTTATTATTATTTTTAACATAAAAAACACAATATATACATTATATATCAATATAAATCAATACAGTCTGCAGGGATACAGTCCGTAAGCACACATGATTGTATTTCTTTATGACAAAAAAAAAAAAAAAAAAAAATTTTTTTTTTTTTTTTTTTACTACCCCCCCGGTACATGGGACAAATTTTCAAGCAGGTTGGGGACCACTGGTGTAAAGCACGTCTCCACTGGCCTCTAGAGCAGTGGAGACGCCTTCTCTGGACTGATGAATCACACTTTCCCATCTGACAATCTGATGGACCAGTCTGGGTTTGGAGGTTGCCAGGAGAACGCTACATTTCGGACTGCATTGTGCCGAGTGTGAAATTTGGTGGAGGAGGAATTATGGTGTGGGGTTGTTTTTCAGGAGTTGGGCTTGGCCCCTTAGTTCCAGTGAAAGGAACTTTGAAAGCTCCAGGATACCAAAATATTTTGGGCAATTCCATGCTCCCAACATTTTGGAGCGGGGCCCCTTCCTCTTCCAACGTGACCTGTGCACCATTGCGCAAAGCAAGATCCATAAAGACATGGATGACAGAGTCTGGTGTGGATGAACTTGACTGGCCTGCTCAGAGTCCTGACCTGAACCCGATAGAACACCTTTGGGATCAATTAGAACGGAGACTGAGAGCCAGGCCTTCTCCACCAACATCAGTGTGTGACCTCACCAATGCGCTTTTGGAAGAATGGTGGAAAATTCCTATAGACGCACTCCGCAACCTTGTGGACAGCCTTCCCAGAAGAGTTGAAGCTGTAATAGCTGCAAAAGGTGGACCCACATCATATTGAACCCTATGGGTTACAAATGGGATGGCACTTCAAGTTCATATGTGAGTCAAGGCAGGTTAGCTAAATACTTTTGGCAATATAGTGTATGTGCCTCCAAATACACATTCAGACATACACAGTTTTCTTTCATTTGCAATGTCAGGTACCATATACATCATAAAGATGCATTTGTTCGCACCCTCTATTTTTCTTTTTCCATCTTGACAAAGTGAACCTCCTGTTCCTTCCTGTTATTGTCCTCCTTCAAGAGTCTCTACTCGCGTATTAGCCTTGGCCTCTTGCCTGTTCTGTACCTGCGTCTTCTCTTTGAGTTAAGGTGTATTTCTGTTGTTGATTCAGCTGAGGGTAAAAGGGGATGATAACCCAGCAGATCAGGAGCTGCCCATAGACAGCTGGCTTATTACCCAAGGAATGGTGAGGACTCCATCATTAGTGTGTCCTCCTCCTAATCCCACCCCGACATTACCACCTGTTTCATTTGGCCTCATCTATAATCCACAGCTGTTCATTTCCAGCCCCGAAACTAGTCTTCCCTCTCCCAACTTCATGTCTAGTATAGATGTTGGTACTGACACCTTACCCCTTAATCTCCCCTTTCCCTTAGGGAGCAAATGGCCATTACTCAACCTTTCACTTGATTTCATCATCTTCCTAGATCCATTTTGTTTCAGTAGGACACTAAAACTATTGTTCTGGTGCCACATTTTCAAAGTGACAGATTCTGTATAAGACACAAGCCCCTTGATGTTCTTAGCATTGCTCGAATGTTTTTAAGCACCATCTACAAAAAGACTATTCCAAGATCCTTTATATGACAGTGCTCTGGTGTTACTAAAGTACCGTATTTTTCGGAGTATAAGTCGCACCGACTGAAAATGCATAATAAAGAAGGAAAAAGACATATATAAATCGCACTGGAGTATAAGTCGCATTTTTTGGGGAAATTTATTTGATAAAAGGCAACACCAAGAATAGACATTTGAAAGGCAATTTAAAATAAATAAAGAATAGTGAACAACACGCTGAATAAGTGTACGTTTAGGGATAATGTTTGATAAGGAATTATCGAGTTCGAGCCTATTATCGAATCCTCTTATCGAACCGATTCCTTATCGATTCTCTTATCGAGTCCAGATAGGTTGTTGTATATGGAAAAAAACACACAATATTTGGTTTAACAAAAGCTCACTTTTATTATATAATAAAAAAATAAAATCTAATAAATAAATAAATATTGACTGTTACCCACCTAAAAAAATTAAATAAAATAAATAAATATTGACTGTTGTTACCCAAAGTATATTAAGTGGGATTTTTCAGAGAAACAAATATATACAGTAACACAAAAACAAGCTGTCTCTGTGATCACTATAGGTGTATAAATAATAATATAGTGTTAAATAAAATCAGTCCCTTGGGCACAAAACTGAAAATAATACAGCTCTCCAAAAAGTGCACTTCTGCTGCTATTTGACATAACTGTTTGTTATGATGCTTTGACATTTTTGCACTTTATTTCTTTATTGAAAGAAAATTCTATGAAGAGAAAAGTTGTTTGCAAATGTGGTTACAATGCTAAAAAATGAAAAGTTAAAGCTAAAAAAAGAAATACACTTTATTGAGTTAACATTATTTCTTTATGGGGGAAAAATGTTATGAGCTAGGGAATATAACAACTACACTACCCAGCATGCAACGGGAGTTACGAGCATGCGCGGTAGCCCCGAAAAGTGTTGCATGTTGCCACGCTGTGAAAGTAAACGTCAAGAACTCAGCCAACACGCCTCGTCTGCATTATTTATAATTAGACAGACAACACATATACAGTGTGATTTTGTTTTGTTTACAAGGAAAGAAAAACAAAAGTTCAAAAAGGGAGATATGTTGTATATATATGTATGTGCTGCGGTTGTTTTAAGAACGTTGCGACAGCTGCCGTAAAGGAGGTGCGTTGCTAGCCTGGTTGCTATGTTTCCGGTTGGTCGTAAAAGTGTTCGTCATGTGTTTTACCCTGCTAAAATCTCTCAGTAAAGTTATTCGATGGATTATAGCTTTTGTTTTGAACTTTATTACACCTTGGAGCGCTTTTTCCCTTCCATTGTTTTCCTGCTTTCGCTATCTGCGCCTAATGACTGAGCTACGTGACGTCATTTCTTGTGATGTCCCACGGAGCATTTCTGGTCGGGACGGGATTCGAATAAAGAATCAACTCTTTTCCTTTACTATAGTGGTCTCGATAACGGGTACCGGTTCTCAAAAAGGGATTCGAGTCCGAGGACTCGGTTCTTTTCTTATCAAACAACCGGGAAAACCGGTTTCGAGTATCATCCCTATGTACGTTATATGAGGCATAAATAAACGTGCCTGGTATGTTAACGTAACATATTATGGTAAGAGTCATTCAAATAACTATAACATATAGAACATGCTATACGTTTACCAAACAATCTGTCACTCCTAATCGCAAAATCCCATGAAATCTTATACGTCTAGTCTCTTACATGAATGAGCTAAATAATATTATTTGATATTTTATGTTAATGTGTTAATAATTTCACACATAAGTCGCTTCTGAGTATAAGTCGCACCCCCGGCCAAACTATGAAAAAAACTGCGACTTATAGTCCGAAAAATACGGTAAATTACTCTGGGGAAAATGTGGCTCTATTTTGGTTTTTAAGGATGTACTGCCCTAAAAAAATTAGCCTGTGTTAGCTCTTACTCCAAAAAAGGCAGTCAGCAATTTTAGGCACCTACTGCAAAAAATAGATAACGGTCAAAGATCCTTTATAAACTAGGCGATGTCTACTTTTAAGGTACGTACCGCATAAGCACTGTTAAAATCAGAATCAGAAATACTTTAATAATCCCCGAGGGGAAATTAAGATTTTCAGCACAATCCCATTCAAAATCAGACAAACATTACAGGGAGACAGAACAGGATCGCTGACGGGTCTGCCAACTTCCGGCGCCCCTTACAAAAATGGTGAGAAACTGGAGAGGCCAAGGGGAAAAAAACTCATAGCCATAGCACACATAAACATGTGTGTAAGAGGGAAGCATCAAAGAACACAAAGGACATTAAAGACATTAAAAGAGCCGAGCTGATGCAACCAGCCACTGCTTACACACAGCCACAAAAGTAAAACAACAACAACAAAAACATATACACTGTAGTGGTCTCTGCGGTTGTCCACGCCATCGTCCGCTGGGGTGGAGGGGGAGCATGGCCAGAGACAGGAGCAACCAAGAGAGCCGACTACGCCCACCAACTCTGGGCCAGTGTTGTAAGGTTATTGTAGAAAATTCTTACTGGGGCCACATTTTCAGGAGTGCTCTGCCTTTTTTTTTTTAAAAAGTCCTTCAAAAAACAAAGCAAAGCAAAAAAAAACAAAACACAATACACAGGTCAGAGTAAAGATCCTGTATGAGATAGGAGTGCGTTGTTATTTTTTACAGGCGTACTGCAAATCTCTATATAACACTTTTGTGCAAAACCCCTAGTTTTAGATCCTCTATATCAGGGGTCACCAACGCGGTGCCCGCGGGCACCAGGTAGCCCGTAAGGACCAGATGAGTAGCCCGCTGGCCTGTTCTAAAAATAGCTCAAATAGCAGCACTTACCAGTGAGCTGACTTTATTTTTTAAATCGTATTTATTTACTAGCAAGCTGGTCTCGCTTTGCTCGACATTTTTAATTCTAAGAGAGACAAAACTCAAATAGAATTTGAAAATCCAAGAAAATATTTTAAAGACTTGGTCTTCACTAACTGACAAAGAAACATATAACAGATTTGGTGTCCAGTTCAAAGTGTGACATGATTTATTTAAAAATTTGAGAGTTGACTTTTGTATTTTACATGAGTTATTATTTGTACAAACATGGTGCAAAGTAATTCATGATTTGTTCAAAAATGTTAGTGGCTACCTAGTTAAAATAAGATATTGTGATTTCACAAGACTGTCTTAGAAGTGATCAATTGAAAATGTTCAATTTGAAAAATGTGCATTTAAAGAAAATATAAAAATAAAATGTTGCATATTGATATTTATCTGTTTCTATATATATTTATTGTGAGAAATCATTAAGATGATCAGTGTTTCCACAAAGATACATATCATTAATTATTAATAATAACATAGAGTTAAAGGTAAATTGAGCAAATTGGCTATTTCTGGCAATTTATTTAAGTGTGTATCAAACTGGTAGCCCTTCGCATTAATCAGTACCCAAGAAGTAGCTCTTGGTTTCAAAAAGGTTGGTGACCCCTGCTCTATATGATAAAAGCACTGTGTTGTTTTTAAGCACCTACTGCAAAAACAATATTCCAAGATTCTTTATTTGACGTTGCTCTGGTGTTAGTAGAAATCTGCTGTCTAAATGTGAAATGGTGCTAAATTTTGGACCTAACTCATGGGCGGGCTGATGTCCTTCACTGTCTAGATTTGGCTGGCGTGCTGCCAGTTAATATTGCTACACTAAAAAAAAAAAAAAGTACAAATACCAAAAATATATTTTAAAACAACTAAAAGTGGAAAAAAAAAAGTTTTTCACTTTGACAACACATTTAGAGAGGCTGGAATACAGATTCCCTTATTTCATACAACTTGTGGTGTATATTCTTCTTATTTTCTTCTCATGCTCTTATTCGTTAAATCTAGAATGAGATTTCACTATGTTGAGTTTCAGGATGCTGTAGAAGCTAAAAGCTTATATACCACACACACACACACACACACACGCACACACGCACACACACACACACACACACACACACACACACACACACACACACACACACACACACACGCGCGACAACCTGGGTGTCAAACAATCAATCAATCAATCAATCAATCAATCAATCAATCAATCAATCAATGTTTACTTATATAGCCCTAAATCACGAGTGTCTCAAAGGGCTGCACAAGCCACAACGACATCCTCGGCTCAGATCCCACATCAGGGCAAGAAAAAAGACAACCCAATGGGACAATGAGAAACCTTGGAGGGGACCGCAGATGTGGAGACCCCCCCCTGGGCGACTGGTGCAATGGACGTCGAGTGGATCTAGAATAATAGTGTGAGAGTCTAGTCCATAGTGGATCTAACATAATAGTGTGAGAGTCCAGTCCATAGTGGATCTAACATAATAGTGAGAGTCCAGTCCATAGTGGATCTAGCATAATAGTGTGAGAGTCTAGTCCATAGTGGATCTAACATAATAGTGTGAGAGTCCAGTCCATAGTGGATTTAACATAATAGTGAGAGTCCTGTCCATAGTGGATCTAACATAATAGTGTGAGAGTCCAGTCCATAGTGGATTTAACATAATAGTGAGAGTCCAGTCCATAGTGGATCTAACATAATAGAGAGAGTCCAGTCCATAGTGGATCTAACATAATAGTGAGAGAGTCCAGTCCATAGTGGATCTAACATAATAGTGTGAGAGTCCAGTCCATAGTGGATCCAACATAATAGTGAGAGTCCAGTCCATAGTGGATCTAACATAATAGTGAGAGTCCAGTCCATAGTGGATCTAACATAATAGTGTGAGAGTCCAGTCCATAGTGGATCTAACATAATAGTGAGAGTCCAGTCCATAGTGGATCTAACATAATAGTGTGAGAGTCCAGTCCATAGTGGATCTAACATAATAGTGAGAGTCCAGTCCATAGTGGATCTAACATAATAGTGTGAGAGTCCAGTCCATAGTGAATCTAACATAATATCAATCAATCAATCAAACAATGTTTATTTATATAGCCCTAAATCACAAGTGTCTCAAGTGAGAGTCCAGTCAATAGTGGATCTAACATAATAGTGAGAGTCCAGTCCATAGTGGATCTAACATAATAGTCAGAGTCCAGTCCATAGTGGGGCCAGCAGGAGACCATCCCGAGCAGAGACAGGTCAACAGCGCAGAGACGTCCCCAACCGATGCACAGACGAGCGGTCCACACCCCCCCCAGAACGGCAGATCAACTGGTCTAATTTAAAAGCTAGAGTATACAAATGCGTTGTAAGATGGGACTTAAATTCTTCTACTGAGGTAGCATCTCTAACTGTTACCGGTAGAACATTCCAAAGTCCTGGAGCCCGAATAGAAAACGCTCTATAGCCCGCAGACTTTTTTTGGGCTCTAATCACTAATAAGTCAGAGTTGTTAGAACGCAGATTTCTTGCCGCTACATATGGTACAATACAATCAACAAGATAGGATGGAGCTAAACCGTGTAGTATTTTATACGTAAGTAGTCAAACTTTGAAGTCGCATCTTAAGTGCACAGGAAGCCAGTGCAGGTGAGCCAGTATAGGCGTAATATGATCACACTTTGGTGTCACTTCACAATCACTATCTTGTGTTTGTGTGTCTTGTCACTGCTTTCCTCATCCAATCCATCTCTTAATTAGGTTGAAGTGATACTAATTCCTTAATCATGTGGAATAATTGCCATTAGCGGGTAGCTGTATAGGCCTTGTCAGCACAACAGAGCTAATGACAAAACACATGACAACTCCTCTTCCTGGGATGGATTTTGGTTTTTGGTGTTCTATGATTTATTTGTTTTTTGCTATGATTCCTCTTCTTTTTATTTCTTCATGTGTGTGTGCAGTGATTATTTGTTATCATTGTGTGATGATGTGGTTGTGTTTGTGTTGTGTGTGGCTTTTGTGGGCTGGGCTCCCCGGTTTGTCCATGGCTTTGCTCCGTAGATCCCTGTATCGCAGTCCTCTGTCATGGATGACATAGAGGAGTGGCTCTGTGCTGACGTGGTGAGACTTGATTTACCTTGATTTGAATCTTTTTTTTTATGTGTGTTTGCTTTTTTTTTTTTTCCTCCCTCACTATTTTTTTCAATCATCCATTCATGCACCTAACAGAACATTGCTTTCATCTAACGTTACAACCAACCTTTTTACTCTCACTCATCCCACTTCATTTCCACCAACGACTGAATCACAGATGAACGTGAGGCTTGACTCACAGGACACTGCATTAGGTACACTCATACAACCTAATGAGAGATGTTATTTTTGTCATTTATAAAATTGGGAACAATTTCTCATATTCTGTCTGTTTCTGTTGCAATATTTTTTATGTAAAACGATTACTTTTTAATAGGGATGTCCGATAATGGCTTTTTGCCGATATCCGATATTGTCCAACTCTTTAATTACCGATACCGATATCAACTGATATCAACCGATATATACAGTCGTGGAATTAACACATTATTATGTCTAATTTGGACAACCAGGTATGGTGAAGATAAGGTACTTTTAAAAAAATAAAATAAAATAAAATAAGATAAATAAATTAAAAACATTTTCTTGAATAAAAAAGAAAGTAAAACAATATAAAAACAGTTACATAGAAACTAGTAATTAATGAAAATGAGTAACATTAACTGTTAAAGGTTAGTACTATTAGTGGAGCAGCAGCACGCACAATCATGTGTGCTTACGGACTGTATCCCTTGCAGACTGTATTGATATATATTGATATATAATGTAGGAACCAGAATATTAATAACATAAAGAAACAACCCTTTTGTGTGAATGAGGAGGGAGGTTTTTTTTGGGTTGGTGCATTAATTGTAAGTGTATCTCGTGTTTTTTATGTTGATTTAATTTTTTAAAAAAAACAACAAAAAAACAACAAAAAAAAACGATACAGATAATAAAAAAAACCATACCGATAATTTCCGATATTACATTTTAACGCATTTATCGGCCCTACTTTTTAATGCAAAATGGTGACATATAAAATTCTGATTTTTTTATTACAATATTGCCCATTTTTTTGTTGTTCTTGTATAATAGTGACATTTTTTTGGAATAAAATGATGACTTTTGTCATAATTTCGCCAAGTAAAATTCCGATTATGATTATAATATTGCCAACATTTTAAAATGTTCTTCTAAAATTGCGACTGTTATCGAGTAAAATTCCAACTTTTATCATAATATTGCACAAATGTTTAGTTTGTCTTGTCAAATTTTGACTTGCGTTGAGTAAAATCATGAATTTTATTATAATACTGCCAAAATTCTAAGTTTTTCTTGTGAAATTGTGACCTTTTACTTGAGAAATTCCAACTCATTTTTCACAACAAGCTTTTTTATATTTTGCATAGTATGTATATATTATTAATGTTAATATCAGTTTATGTAATTATAATATATCAGTTTATGTAATTATTGTAGTTGAATGTAGACTGTGTCATACTGTGATGTATTTTTAATATTTTATCCTTTTGTAGCAAAATAGTCTAAGTATATGTATATATTATATATACCCTGGCTCTCATTAGGTGGAATTTTAGAAGTACCTACTGAAGTGTGAGTGCAGAGGGCGTATTCTCTAATTTACATCCAAAAAAGGTTTAAAAAGGCTCACGTGAGCTTTATGCTTGGTGGATTTGTGTCAGCGGGCTTATCAAAAGGCCATGTGGTTATTTAACCTCTAAAGGCCTTAGTGGCCACATGCGTGGACAGCACCTTTTAGCTCTTATTTCCAAAAATTGTGTACACTACTGAATTGGGGTCTTATGGCCGCTTATGTGGACACTTATACTGCCATCTGGTGGTGGCAGAAGAGTATAACATACAATGGAATTTGGGGAAAAAAAGAGTAAAAATAAAAATGGGCATGTCACTACACATGAAGTACACGTTTGTGTACTTATGGACTAAAAACATCATATCAAAAGATGATTTTTAGTTTTTATTCTAATTAGGGTCCAATAAGCCCAAATAGCAAAGAGAAATTAAAAAAAAGCATGTAAACAAACAGCTTTGGCCTTAAGAGGTTAAAAGAGATTTATTGTTAAGTGGGTTTATTGCTATTTTTCTGGTGCTACTGTATGATGAAGCTACATCATACATCCATATTGTATTTTTTCAAATAGTAGCCCAGGGTTGTTCTTTCTCTCAACTGCACAGTGTCATACATTTTAAAGTAGAGGAGACTTTTTTATTTATTGCATGTTTATATTAATATTTTATAAATGATACATGTAATATTCTGTTATTTATTTTTAATTTATACAGAAAGTAATTGTACTTTAAAATAATATGCATTATTGGTAATACAGTATATGTATATCACGATCTATTCTATTAATATGACACATTTTTTATTGCCTTATATTAGTAAAAAAACATTACTTGGGGTCTTCTGCCTCATTTTTGTAGCCGCCTTACATTTTTTTTAACCTCAGGCTAAGAAAAGTTTGCATTTTTTAAGAGAGTATTATAATTTCTGACTGTCTGTGAGGTCGTGAAAGCGCATAGGCTTGAGTCCTAAGGCCCAAGGAAGGCAAAGTAAAAAAAAAAAAACTGAGAGCCTGTGTGTTCAGTTCAGCTTCTCAAGTGTGCAAGACTTGGGTAAGTTCACCATGAAGAGAAAAGGAAAACAAGTTTAATATCACATGGACAAGATTGCTTTTTCTGTAAAGTAAAAAGATGAAAACATTTCAAAGTTTATAAGCTGTGTTACATTTTGCGGCTCTATACTATCTTTCTTTTCGTGGAAGAGGCGGCAAAATGTCTTCTTTGATAGTAATGATTGCAGACTACACGGCCTTGTGTAACACATTGCAGTTACCCTATTATAACAGTATCTTGTTACCAGTATGATAAAAACATGGTATGATTAGGTCAGAATGAATGAGCGGGAAACACCATTTTTTTTCAACAGAGCTCTCAATAATCACTTTTTTTCCGTTTCAAGAAAGGTGATGCTGCAGATGAAGGTGTAACCAGTGAAGGTACATGAAGTCAATTTGGATTACCGTATTTTTCGGACTATAAGGCGCACTTAAAATCCTTTCATTTCCTCAAAAATCGACAGTGTGCCTTTTAACCCGGTGCGCTTAATGTACGGAATAATTCTGGTTGTGCTTCCCGACCTCGAAGCAATTTTATTTGGTACATGGTGTAATGATCAGTGTGGCCAGTAGATGGCAGTCACACATAAGAGATGCGTGTAGACTGCAATTTGATGCCAGTAAACAACACCAAAACTTTACATGTTCCATTGAAGATAAAGAACATTACACACGGCACTCAAAAATCTGTCAAAATGTTTTAGTACGACTTTGAAGCTGCACCGCTTGATGGATTGTCGGCCCATTACGGCAACCATAGTCAGAGATACAAATATTACTATGGTGTGTGTGTAAGGACCGCAAAATGGCACCCATTAGCAGACATATTTTCTGGCGTTTTGTTTCACGACATTATGCAAAACCAACTTTTCTTACCTTCTGGTACCTGCTGATGTGTATTTGGGATCTGCATAAGTCCTGAACATTTGCGCACGTCCGCCATAGTAGTCCGTGCCGATATTGTAATCGATAAGCTTCTTTTTCTCTATCTTCTTGTTATGGGGCATTCATCCTCCCTGTTGCCATTTCTAATATAAAGTAGTGTAAAGTTCTAACTTATATCTCGCTATGAAAGCACTAAAACATACCGGTGTAGTGAGTATACATTATTCACCCAAGGAACTTTAGTTATTAGAGCGTTCCGGTCGGACGGTTTTTCACGGGACACATTTCCGTCGTCGTTGTTGCACTAGTGAGCCACGGATGAGGAGACGCTGCTCCGTTATTGATTGAAGTAAAGTCTGAATGTCATTAAAACAGTTAGCGCCATCTTTTGACACTTCTTCCACTCCCGTCCTTGCACGCTACACCGCTACAACAAAGATGACGGGGAGAAGACGCTGAGCCACGTAAATAAGACCGACCACAAAACGGCGCGTCCCGAAGAGACAGTCAGAAAGTGACTTGAAGATGATGTGTAAAACATCATCTATGCAACATTTTGACCAAAGAACCACCATTACATGTTATGTAGACCACAAGGAAGTCTTTTACATTTAGAAAAATTTCACAATATGACCCCTTTTAAAGGCCTACTGAAAGCCACTACTACCGACCACGCAGTCTGATAGTTTATATATCAATGATGAAATCCTAACATTGCAACACATGCCAATACGGCCGGGTTAACTTATAAAGTGCAATTTTAAAATTCCCGCTAAACTTCCGGTTGAAAACGTCTATGTATGATGACGTATGCGCGTGACGTTAACGGTTGATACGGAAGTATTCGGACCCATTGAATCCAATACAAAAAAGCTCTGTTTTCATTTCATAATTCCACAGTATTCTGGACATCTGTGTTGGTGAATCTTTTGCCATTTGTTTAATGAACTATGGAGACTGCAAAGAAAAAAGTTGTAGGTGGGATCGGTGTATTAGCAGCGGACTACAGCAACACAACCAGGAAGACAGAGATGGATAGCAGACGCGTTAGCCGCCGAACTCCCCTTAACTTCCTCCGTCTCGCCGACCGCATCTGTGATCGGGTGAAGTCCTTCGTCGCACCGTCGATCGCTGGAACGCAGGTGAGCACGGGTGTTGATGAGCAGATGAGGGCTGGCTGGCGTAGGTGGAGCGCTAATGTTTTTATCATAGCTCTGTGAGGTCCGGTTGCTAAGTTGCTAAGTTAGCTTCAGCGTCGTTAGCAACAGCATTGTTAAGCTTTGCCAGGCTGAGAATTATTAACCGTGTAGTTACATGTACATGGTTTAATAGTATTGTTGATCTTCTGTCTATCCTTCCAGTCAGGGATTTATTTATTTTGTTTCTATCTGCATTGGAGCCAGATGCTATCACGTTAGCTCAGTAGCTAAAGAACTTCGCTGATGTATTGTCGAGGAGATAAAAGTCACTGTGAATGTCCATTTCGCGTTCTCGACTCTCATTTTCAAGAGGATATAGTATCCGAGGTGGTTTAAAATACAAATCCGTGATCCACAATAGAAAAAGGAGAGTGTGTGGAATCCAATGAGACCTTGTACCTAAGTTACGGTCAGAGCGAAAAAAGATACACCCTGCACTGCCTCTCTAGTTCTTCACGCTAACGTTCCTCATCCACGAATATTTCATCCTCGCTCAAATTAATGGGGTAATCGTCGCTTTCTCTGTCCGAATCTCTCTAGCTCCATTGTAAACAACGGGGAATTGTGAGGAATCCTACCTCCTGTGACGTCACGCTACTTCCGGTACAGGCAATGCTTTTTTTTAATCAGCGACCAAAAGTTGCGAACTTTATCGTCGTTGTTCTATACTAAATCCTTTCAGCAAAAATATGGCAATATCGCGAAATGATCAAGTATGACACATAGAATGGATCTGCTATCCCCGTTTAAATAAAAAAATGTCATTTCAGTAGGCCTTTAATGCGCCTTATAATCCGGTGCGCCCTATAGTCCAGAAAATACGGTATATTAATTTTGTGCCTTCAAACAATCCATGCATGAGTCGTCACTGTCACATACTTACTTGTTTTTATTTCAGAGTTTGACAAGTTCCTAGAAGAGCGAGCAAAGGCGGGAGACTCATCACCTCCCGGGGCTAGTCCCGCTCATCCTGCCCACGCCCCTGTGGGATCTCAGAAGAGGGCGGAACGGACAGAAGATGCCCTCTTTGCCTTGTAGACCCCCCGCCTCCCCCGTCTCAATCACTCTCTTAGGAGGGGTCTTCTGAAGATCCTCACCCTCAATGATTCCTCCTAAAAACGGTTGTATTTCATCAACTAAACAGAGGTCCACCGGTCGTAAGGTAATACCATTCGTGGATGTATTTATCTGTTCATGTGGGATGTAGTGACGCTTTACATCTCATACAGCCTAGTGCTCCACCAAAGGATCGACGGTTGATGTAAAATGCAGCATCGCTGACACCATCATGGGCTAATTACTAATGTACGCATTAATCGTTTTAATGGTTTATTGGTACTATGCACAGGTGTTGTGCTTATGGTCATGCATTTTCATTATTTCCCCCTTCAAGTATTTCCAGTATTATATTCAAAGTATTGCAATGATCTTAATACTGAAATAAGCTTGGAGTTTGACTAGAGACTGAAGTCATCAAATTATAAGCAATGTATAAATACGCTGAGTATTTCCGCAAAACCTATAACCAAAGGAATTCTAAATAAAAGGAGACATAATATGCCCATGGAGTACCCTTAGATATGTTTAGAAGAGTTACATTTAACAGCTACAAGTATTCCAAACAAACTTTTCGTCATTCCCAACAATATTTAGGGCTATCTTTCAAAAAGTACACTTAATACGTTGCAGTGCGTTGACGCCTCTGCATTTTGAAGCAAAAAAAAGTATTGTTTGTGTTTATAAGATGCTTACTATTTTTCTAGGGAAAGGGAAATATTCTTTAAATACCTTGATTTTGCACAGCACATTTTGAAATACTAGACAAGGATATAGAGTAGCAATGACAAGAAATTCTAAATGTATTGAACAATATGCTATAATTCAAGCATTGATTAAACTACATTCCCAGTGTATTATGTTATCTATATACTTCAAATTACAGAAATGGGACTTTCTGTACTAAAAAAAAAGTGAATTGTAACATCCTGAAAGAAGGGAGATGTGTATTAGACAAACTTTATTGATACACAACGGAAATTGTTCAAATTATTATGTGTTCCTCCGTTTTTAAGAAAATACAACAAAATATGTGTGTCGGGTTCAAACACTGATGACATCTATTAAACAAGACAAGAAGCAAAGAATCAAACCGAGACAGAATTCAATTTGGACTCAATATTGAGGAGAGTCGTCTTTACACTGTACCCTCGTACAGTATCTTAGCACGCTCTGCCAAAAGATTGCATGCCTCATTGTTTTATTTTGGACCCTCCCCGACCACCTGGCCACCGCTGTTTCCAAAGGACAAAGGTCGCAAACAAGTTCACAGAAAAGGTCATAAACAATTCACAGAAAAGGTCAGCTCAAAAAGAGTTCGTAAAATACTTCAAAAAGAGGTCCATAAAGTAGTTCAAAAAGACTTTGTCTGGAAATTGGGCAGATCCTGCTTTGAAGTCCTTGGTTTAGAACAGGGGTCACCAACCTTTTTGAAACCAAGAGCTACTTCTTGGGTACTGATTAATGCAAAGGGCTACCAGTTTGATACACACTTAAATAAATTGCCAGAAATAGCCAATTTGCTCAATATACCTTTAACTCTATGTTATTATTAATAATTAATGATATTTACACTTAATTGAACGGTTTAAAAGAGGAGAAAACACGAAAAAAATGACAATTACATTTTGAAACATAGTTTATCTTCAATTTCGACTCTTTAAAATTCAAAATTCAACCGAAAAAAAGAAGAGAAAAACTAGCTAATTCGAATCTTTTTGAAAAAATTTAAAAAATAATTTATGAAACATCATTAGTAATTTTTCCTGATTAAGGTTAATTTTATCATTTTGATGACATGTTTTAAATAGGTTAAAATCCAATCCACACTTTGTTAGAATATATAACAAATTGGACCAAGCTATATTTCTAACAAAGACAAATCATTATTTCTTCTAGATTTTCCAGAACAAAAATTTTAAAAGAAATTCAAAAGGCTTTGAAATAAGATTTAAATTTGATTCTACAGATTTTCTAGATTTGCCAGAATAATTTTTTTGAATTTTAATCATAATAAGTTTGAAGAAATATTTCACAAATATTCTTCGTCGAAAAAACAGAAGCTAAAATGAAGAATTAAATTAAAATGTATTTATTATTCTTTACAATAAAAAAAAATACTTGAACATTGATTTAAATTGTCAGGAAAGAAGAGGAAGGAATTTAAAAGGTAAAAAGGTATATGTGTTTAAAAATCCTAAAATCATTTTTAAGGTTGTATTTTTTCTCTGAAATTGTCTTTCTGAAAGTTATAAGAAGCAAAGTAAAAAAATTTATGAATTTATTTAAACAAGTGAAGACCAAGTCTTTAAAATATTTTCTTGGATTTTCAAATTCTATTTGAGTTTTGTCTCTCTTAGAATTAAAAATGTCGAGCAAAGTGAGACCAGCTTGCTAGTAAATAAATAAAATTTAAAAAATAGAGGCAGCTCATTGGTAAGTGCTGCTATTTGAGCTATTTTTAGAACAGGCCAGCAGGCTACTCATCTGGTCCTTACGGGCTACCTGGTGCCCGCGGGCACCACGTTGGTGACCCCTGGTTTAGAACAATATCTTTCTGTTGATTACCATACATGAAAGAAAACAGAAAACCCTTCATGTGGCTTTCCCCCTTTACACAGTGGAGTTTTACAAGCCTTCTTCTTGGTAGGTTTCAAAGACAGCTTTTGGTCTTCTTGCTTGGAACTCATTTCAACACAAAGTATTTTGTGATAACTTACAAACAATTATTCTAACAATGTGTACATGCCATTATTTAATGTTATGATGACTGATTTCAAACAGAGCAGATCCGACTGAAAAGAATGTCTTGGATATTCCTCAGACCCAAAAATTCAATCCCGTTTGAAGTCCAGCCCTTTCGACCCTCTCTGGTTTGTTCTGATTTTGCTTTTCATCTGGAATATATGTTCATGATTTTTGCAGCTTGAGACCAAAACGTGTAAAAACACTAATTTGCCTACCTACAGTAATAAGTATCAGTAGATGTATTTAACTAATGAATTTTCATTGAGCTTTAACTTGAGAGCAACTTATAATATTAACATGTTACTATACAGGCTAAAGAATAACTAAACGACAACTTCTTTTGTCTTAATGTACGACATTTCTGGACCGTATAGTAACAGGCATGTGTTGATCGCAGCATGGAGTTCCGTCAGTAAATATGCTTGAAAAAACAGACAAAGCAGAACATTACAAACTGTTCATGTTTGTGGACGTCCCGTTTCTGTTTGCTGCCATTGCTGATTGTCAGGTCTTTGTGACTTTATGCACCTACAGTATGTATAACTGCCCAATTAAAACACTAGCAATGTGAGACCTCTACCTCAAAACTTTTTTGTGTTTATTCTCTGAATCTTCCTATTCTGCAACAGCATGCACATTGGATTGTTTTGGTCTTTGCTGGCATAGTCTCAATTAGGGATGTCCGATAATGGCTTTTTGCCAATATCCGATATTCCGATATTGTCCAACTCTTTAATTACCGATACCGATATCAACCGATACCGATAACAACCGATATATGCAGTCGTGGAATTAACACATTATTATGCCTAATGTGGACAACCAGGTATGGTGAAGATAAGGTACTTTTTTTTTTAAATTGTAAAATAAGATAAATAAATTAAAAACATTTTCTTGAATAAAAAAGAAAGTACAACAATATAAAAACAGTTACATAGAAACTAGTAATGAATGAAAATTTGTAAAATTAACTGTTAAAAGTTAGTACTATTAGTGGACCAGCAGCACGCACAATCATGTGTGCTTACGGACTGTATCCCTTGCAGACTGTATTGATATATATTGATATATAATGTAGGAACCAGAATATTAATAACAGAAAGAAACAACCCTTTTGTGTGAATGAGTGTAAATGGGGGAGGAAGGTTTTTTGGGTTGGTGCACTAATTGTAAGTGTATCTTGTGTTTTTTATGTTGATTTAATTAAAAAAAACAAAACAAAAAACAAAAACGATACCGATAATAAAAAAACGATACCGATAATTTCCGATATTACATTTTAACGCATATATCGGCATCTCTAGTCTCAATAAAACAATTATACTCATATTTCTTCAGGACAGTATTGTCATGTCTGTTGATCATGTTTTTGTTTGGCCATGTGCTGTTTGTTTTTTGGACTCTTTTTTTTTTTTAGTTCCTGGTTTCACTTCCTTGTTTTGTTTGGTTTCCACGGTCACCCATTAGTTTTCACCTGTCATGTCACGCACCTGTTTCACGTTTTGAGTCACGCACCTGTTAATCATGTCTGTGTTATTTAAAGGCCTACTGAAAGCCACTACTAGCGACCACGCAGTCTGATAGTTTATATATCAATGATGAAATCTTAAAATTGCAACACATGCCAATACGGCCGGGTTAACTTATAAAGTGACATTTTAAAATTCCCGGGAAATATCCGGCTGAAACATCGCGGTATGATGACGTATGCGCGTGACGAAGTCCGAGTAACGGAAGTTATGGTACCCCGTAGAATCCTATACAAAAAGCTCTGTTTTCATTTCATAATTCCACAGTATTCTGGACATCTTTTGCAATTTTTTTAATGAACAATGAAGGCTGCAAAGAAGACAGTTGTAGGTGGGATCAGTGTATTAGCAGCGGACTACAGCAACACAACCAGGAGGACTTTGTTGGAGCGCTAGCCGCGCTAGCCGGCGACTTCACCTTGACTTCCTACGTCTCCGGGCCGCCAAACGCATCGGGTGAAGTCCTTCGTCCTTCTGCCGATCGCTGGAACGCAGGTGAGCACGGGTGTTGATGAGCAAATGAGGGCTGGCTGGCGTAGGTGGAGAGCTAATGTTTTTAGCATAGCTCTGTGCAGTCCGTTTGCTAAGTTAGCTTCAATGGCGTCGTTAGCACAGCATTGTTAACCTTCGCCAGCCTGGAAAGCATTAACCGTGTATTTACATGTCCACGGTTTAATAGTATTGTTGATTTTCTATCTATCCTTCCAGTCAGGGGTTTATTTCTTTTGTTTGTATATGCAGTTAAAGCAAGATGCTATCACGTTAGCTCGTAGCTAAAGCATTTCGCCGATGTATTGTCGTGGAGATAAAAGGCACTGAATGTCCATTTCGCGTTCTCGACTCTCATTTTCAAGAGGATATAGTATCCCAGGTGGTTTAAAATACAAATCTGTGATCTACAATAGAAAAAGGAGAGTGTGGAATCCAATGAGCCAGCTTGTACCTAAGTTACGGTCAGAGCGAAAAAAGATACGTCCATCACTGCCTCTCAAGTCCTTCACTGTAACGTTCCTCACCTACGAATCTTTCATCCTCGCTCAAATTAATGGGGTAATCATCACTTTCTCGGTCCGAATCTCTCTCGCTCCATTGTAAACAACGGGGAATTGTGAGGAATACTAGCTCCTGTGACGTCACGCTACTTCCGGTACAGGCAAGGCTTTTTTTTATCAGCGAGCAAAAGTTGCGAACTTTATCGTCGATTTTCTCTACTAAATCCTTTCAGCAAAAATATGGCAATATCGCGAAATGATCAAGTATGACACATAGAATGGATCTGCTATTCCCGTTTAAATTTTTAAAAAATCATTTCAGTAGGCCTTTAAGTCTTGCTTTCTGTTCTCTCGTCCTGCCTGCATTGTCTTTATGTCACACCGGTTCATGTATCATTCTGACCAAGTAAGTTTTCATAGTCCATGTCATAGTTTCTGCTAACTAGCAGCTTCATTTGTGTTTTAGGCACGCTTGCCTTTTTTGTTGTATTTTTGGGGTTATGGTAGAGAGTTATTTATGTTAAATAAATCCAAGCCTACCTTCACGCTGTCGTTCGGAGCCGTTTTTGCGTTGGAAGAACAACCCCGCAGCAGGCTGCGACCTTCCATATTTGACAAGTATAAGATTTACTACAGGGCTTTGAAAACACTTGTTCTACACTACCAGTATATGGCCACCCATCCAAATGATCAGAATCAGGTGTCCTAATCACTTGGTGTATAAAATCAAGCACTTATAGGCATGGAGACTGTTTCTACAAACATTTGTGAAAGAATGGGCCGCTCTCAGTGATTTCCAGCGTGGAACTGTCATAGGATGCCACCTGTGCAACAAATCCAGTTGTGAAATTTCCTCGCTCCTAAATATTCCAAAGTTGGCTTTATTGTGGGAACAGCTTGGAGCGGGCCCCTTCATCTTCCAACATGACCTTGCACCAATGAACAAAGCAAGGTCCATAAAGATATGGATGACAGGGTCTGGTGTGGATGAACTTGACTGGCCTGCACAGAGTCCTGACGTGAACCTGATAGAACACCTTTGGGATGAATTAGAACGGAGACTGAGATACAGGCCTTCTCCACCAACATCAGTGTGAGACCTCACCAATGCGCTTTTGGAAGAATGGTCAAAAATTCCTATAAACACACTCCGCAACCTTGTGGACAGCCTTCCCAGAAGAGTTGAAGCTGTAATAGCTGCAAAAGGTGGACCGACATCATATTGAACCCTATGGGTTAGGAATGGGACGGCACTTCAAGTTCATATGTGAGTCAAAGCAGGTAGCCAAATACTTTTGGCAATATAGTGTATATTACTCTAGGCCAGTGACCTATATCCTCAGTAGACCTGTGCCTTTGTGTACATGATAGATAGATAGATAGATAGATACTAGGCCAGTGACCTATATCCTCAGTAGACCTGTGCATTTGTGTACATGATAGATAGATAGATAGTACTTTATTGATTCCTTCAGGAGAGTTCCCATGCGCCACACTATCGGTTTTAGGTAAGGTTTATTTACTCAAAGGTGTTGCCTAATGTTGTTTACATTCCAGACAATGTGATATGTCTGGAAAGAAACTAGTTCTGGCATCATATGCTTAATGGTGCACATTTTTTGCGGGAGAAAATATTTAAGTGTAAGTAAAATGATTAAACTCAGTTTAGAGTAATTCTATTTCGACAACCTATATATATTTTTTATTATTATTTATTACTCCATCTGCATTTTATTTTTTATTTTCTTCCCTTGTTGTTGAAAGTGCCTCGACTGTTGAGTGAATTATAAATGTAAGTTTGTTGTTCAATAAAAAAATAAATACAAAAAATATATATATATATATATATTTATAAATGTATGTTTGTTATTCAATAAAAAAATTAATAAAATAAAATTAAAAATAAATAAATATATATATATATATTTTTTTTAATTGAACAACAAACATACATTTATAATTCACTCAACAGTCAAGGCACTTTCAACAACAAGGGAAGAAAACAAAAGAAAATACAGAGAGTAATAAATATTAATAAATAATAATAAAAAATATAATTAAAAAAAAGGCTACCTAAATCACTTTGAAAGTTTTTTAACCAAGATACCAATATATGGGCTTTTGTACTCTTAATCATTCTCCAAGATGTTATTGACTATTTCGGCAACCTATGAAAATTTGGGGTATTTCCTTGTCCTTGCATAGACGCGCATGATGTAATCCCAGACTCACAGTTGTGACGTCATATCACCCCACTCCGCTATCTCGTTTTCAATTGGTCACTTTTTCTGGTTGTACAGGAGGCGTTGCCGCTGCGGGTCGAACAAGCTTGACATATATTTTTATTTCCACGCTCGCTTCCCATTGGCTCTTGACGGACAAACCCTAGCCGCGCGCCTCCCGGTAAACTTACCGAAATTCGACTGGAGTTTGATGAGCTGACACATATTTATGAATAGTAGTGCGGTAATAAGGTAGTTCTGGCACCATATAACGTCCCTGTTTCGCATTAGAGATCACATTCTGTCAGGAGACAGTCACGACGAGTCCGGAGTGGGTAAACACGGAAGCGATTTCTCTGCCGACGTTGTGATTGGCTGGCAAACCCGTCCGTCATTATCAAAGAGATCCAGAGTGGGTAAACACGGAAGCGATTTATCTACCGACGCTGTGATTGGCTGGGAGACCTGTCCGTCATTACCAAGCGATGATGGCGAGTTTGGCAAGCGTCGTAAGCATGTTAGTACTGAATGGGCTTTAGTGTTTGGACAAGTTTCCCCTCAACCGTCATGGGAGCAGCACAGATGACACAAAAACACTATTAATGGTCATCTTTGAGAATACTCTGTCAAATGTAGTCACCTGAGAATCCAGAGACTGGAATATTGCTTTGAGGGGGTTTTACACTGGAAACCAAATTTTTTTTTTAAAAGATGAACACCTTGTCGTTTGACGATTCTTCGTTGGATAATCTGCATCCAACACTGGCGCTTCACGACCCCAGTGACCTCGACACGGCCCTCCTAAACGACATCGATGGTAAGGATATATTTAACCAGCTAGCGTGCTTAGTTAGCATTGCGGCTAATATCAAACTGGCGATTGTTACTACTGTGAATATTTTATTTTTTTTAATTTGCAGCGTGCGGTGTTTACTTTGTCTTAAATTATACAAAACAAACAACCAGGGTAGTAAAAAAAAAAAAAGGGATAAAGTAATAGTGTTTAACAGGCGATGCTAACCACGTGATCGACCCGCCCACTGCCAGACGGAGGTTACTGGCGTTCATTCCTCGTCCCCTCATTTAACCTTAAACATCCATCCATTTCCTACCGCTTGTCCCTTTCGGGGTCGCGGGAGCCTATCTCAGCAACATTCGGGCCTTAAACATCAACTTTCAAAATACGTCCGCAAAAGCTACTCCATTTGTCACGTTTGCTAACTGCGTCGATGCGCATGCGCCGTTATACTAAACCTATTGTTTTGAGGAATTGTTAACTCTTTATTTTTGTTGCTGTATGTCTCATGTTATGGTGGTGTAAAAAGTTTTAAAATAACAATAACATAAGTTGCACACTGGACGTGACATTGGTGTTTTGGCGCTTCACACGCTTGACCGACAGTAACCCCTTCCAAGTGACGTAGCCCTCCCTTTCCTGTTTTCTCCCAGACGGACTCTGATTGGTCGGAAGCGATCACCTCATCCAAAACATTAGACTTAGACTTAGAAAAACTTTAATGATCCACAAGGGAAATTGTTCAACACAGTAGCTCAGTTACAATGATGGAAAGGACAATGCAGGTATAAATAGACTAATATAGCTATAAAAAAAAATCTAACATATATACAAATATATACATAATATGTGTACATAGTAATTTATATACAGATATATTATATTATGTCTATAACATATATACAATATAAACCAATGACCATGTACAATATTACAGTATATACAGTCTATATGACAGCAGCAGCAAAAAATGGAGAGTAGGTCCAGCAGGAAATAGAAAATAGACATTATAAACAAAGAGAAGTAGCTAACATGTCAGGTGTCAGGTAGGGATGTGCGTATCGATCCTGTGGTATCGATATATCGATACTCACATGCTACTCATTTGGCATCACTTTTCTGAAAAAAGTATCGATATAAACCAAAAAACGGCGTGTGGGGGTGCAAGCATCACTTTCAGATGTTTTTGATTACTTACTTAACTTCCTATGTGCTGGGACACCCCTGTACCTGGCAGAGTATAGAGCTGGCCCAGTCACGTGACAGGAGACAGCGAATGAGCGTCGTCAACGTGCAACACACACACAGCCAGCCAGGCATATCCAGTGTTGTCCAATTGTTGACTTAAAACAGGCATTGTTTTTTTTTTTTTTTAGTAATGTTTACTGAATATTTTTGTTTAAATGATTATCCTAAATTCTAATAATTTCCACATAGGGGAATTTACTGTTAGTTGAAAATTGCTTGAGTATTTAAAACAAGATAAGAAAGAGATACAATTTGGAGATTCTTCATCTTTGCATTAAAGTTTTATTTTTTTCCAAGAAAATCTTGAATATATGATTGAATGTGATTTTGGTTTCAATCTGTTACATGATTTCTTACATTTCGAAAACATTAGCCTATTTCATATTTCATTAATTGCTAATTATATCACAAACTTTAAAAAATAACTGCAGCTTCTTGCAATTTGGATTTGACAGTTAATTGGAAAGCCCTAATATTTAATTATTATTATATATAATATATAGTTATTATTATATATAATATTTAATTTATTTTTCATATTTATGTTATTTATTTTAATTTTACTTTTATTATATATTGACCATAGTAAATGTGGTATAAATGGTCTGTATTTGTCTTGTGATTTGTCTTAAATAACAATAGTAATAATATTTTTGACTGACAAAAAATTGGCAATAAGAAATTATTGGTATCGGTATCGGTATCGATGAAAATGCAAGAAAAAGTATCGGTATCGTATCGAATCCTAAAAGTGTGGTATCGCCCATCCCTAGTGTCAGGTAATAGGCAGATGTCATCTTAACCACGATGCTGCACAATAAGTCACACGAAATAACTTTTAATTGTGTGAACGCTCCGAAGCATCACACAATTAAAAGTTTTTCGTTTTCTACACCAAAATTCATCTACCGTAATTTCCGGACTATAAGCCGCACCTGACTATAAGCCGCACCAGCTAAATTTAGGGGAAAATACAGATTGCTCCATATATAAGCCGCACCCGACTATAAGCCGCAGGGTTTTGATGTGTAATTACCGTAGTATATAGGGGTTCCTGCTACCACGGAGGGGATTGTCGGGACAGAGATGACTGTTTGGGAACGCAAAGCGTCCCATTTATTAACTATAAATCTTTCAATCATTCAATCAAACTTTCACATCTTTGACACGGCGAACAGCATTCGTGCAGAGTACAAATAATACAACGGTGCAAAGTAATACAAAGTGCTCGCCTGTACGTTATCAAAATAACCAGCCTACCGGTATATGAAAAGTTACTCTTTAATCATTGTGTCATCGTCTTCCTCCTGCGTACTAAAACCACCGAAATCCTCTTTGTCGGTGTCGGAGAAGAACAGGCCGTAAATAAGCCGCACCCTTGTATAAGCCGCAGGGACCAGAACGAGGGGGAAAAGTAGCGGCTTATAGTCCGGAAATTACGGTATTTATTATTATTCCTCTATTTCGTGGTCTTCTCCAGATTTTACCTTCCACATTTTTCACCCGATTCAAACCGTTCCAACTTCAAACTGTTCAGTAGTGATGGGTTGATGAGGCGTCATGAAGCGTTTCGACACATTGCAAAACTGTATTGATACTGCGTCACTAAATACTGACATCTGCTGGACATTAAAAATCCCTACAGGCAACCTATGGACCGACTCAACTGACACTGATTTTATGACCTAGTATAAATGATAAATGGGTTATACTTGTATAGCGCTTTTCTACCTTCAAGGTACTCAAAGCGCTTTGACACTATTTCCACATTCACACACTGATGGAGGGAGCTGCCATGCAAGGCGCTACCAGCACCCATCAGGAGCAAGGGTGAAGTGTCTTGCCCAAGGACACAACGGACGTGACTCGGATGGTAGAAGGTGGAGATTGAACCCCAGTAACCAGCAACCCTCCGATTGCTGGCACAGCCACTCTACCAACTTCGCCACGCCGTCCCCACACAATAATATAAACCAAGTCATTGTATTTTTTCATTTAGGATTATTTCATATCTTCATTTAAATAAAAATATCTTTTTTATCTTTTTTAGATACAGTCAATAAATAATGTGAACATGTATCATAACATGGAAATCTAAGAGAACGTGTTGTGAATGAGGATGCTTGTGGACTGGGATTTTTATTTATTTTTTTACACATTTTTATTAAAAAAAAACAGTTTTTCCAACGTATTAAATTTTAGACAATTTCTCTTCTTAGTTAATATTTCTCCGGCTGTAAAAAAGACCCGCTCACAGGGCACAGAGGAGGCGTCAGTGCGACACAGTTCGCGTATTGGTGACGTGACCGAAACAGCTCATTATCGGTCACGTGACTTTCTAAAAGCGGTACGCGCACCGACACAGGGTGTTGCTCTATGAGCTCGACGCATGCGCCGATACATTGGTGTTGCCGGACCCATCACTACTGTTCAGCCTATTCGGGAATCGCAGACTTTCCCTTGACAAATTCCAAAAAAATTCCCAGATTTCCCCCGAATTCTAGGATTTCCGGGCACATTTTTTCCCCATTCAGAATGAATTGGCCATTTTTTCAAACTTCCACCATTTCCACATTTTTCAACCTATTCAAACCATTCCACCTTCAACTAGGGGTGTAAGGGTACACAAAAATTTCGGTTCGGTACGTACCTCGGTTTAGAGATCACGGTTCGGTTCATTTTCAGCAGCAGGACTTTTAACAGGGGCCAGGAAACGCCAGCATATAACCCCAATTCTTGAGAGTTGGCACTGGCTCCCTGTTCATCTTAGAATTGATTTTAAAACCTTGCTGTTTGTTTTTAAAGCTTTACATGGACTGGCACCTCAGTATATCTCGGACCTCATCCAAATTTACACTCCTGCGCGCGCTCTGAGGTCCGAGAGCCAGCTCCAGCTCGGGGGGACCCAAGACCAGACTTAAAACCAGGGGAGACAGGGCCTTCTCTGTGGTTTTTGATTGATTGAGACTTTTATTAGTAGGTTGCACAGTGAAGTACATATTCCGTACAATTGACCACTAAATGGTAACACCCGAATAAGTTTTTCAACTTGCTTAAGTCGGGGTCCACTTAAATTGATTCATGATACAGATATATACTATCATCATAATACAGTCATCACACAAGATAATCACATTTAATTATTTACATTATTTACAATCAGGGGTTGGCCCTAAGCTCTGGAACACTCTGCCCCTCCATGTTCAAACTGTTTCCACAGTGGACTGTTTTAAGTCTCGTCTTAAGACCCACTTTTATTCTTTGGCTTTTAACACTACGTGAGTTGTGTGTTCCTCTGTCCTCTGTTGTCCTCTGTGTTTTTTATTTATTTATTTATTTTAAATACATTTTGATTTCTATTTACTGTTTTAATTGGTTTTACCCTTTAAAATCGTTTTTAATCATGTTTATTTTTATATTGGTTTTATATTGGTTTTATACTTATTTATTTTTTGTTTTTATTCAGTCATTGGTGGAGCATAATATTGTTTTTAATATTGTTTTTAACATGGCTGTGCAGCACTTTGGAAACATTCTTGTTGTTTAAATGTGCTATATAAATAAAATGGATTGGATTGGATTTTCGGTACAGTAAGAAAACAACAAAATATAAATTTTTGGGTTATTTATTTACCAAATTTGCTAAATCTTCCACCAAAAATATTTTTCTTAGTGTTATATTTGATGTGAAGTAATGGGAACCTTGGATAGGTCAATAATTCATAATAACATTGATTTTGATTCAATATTATGTTTTGAGCAATGACAGTTTGAAAGAAAAAAAAACAGCTTTGTTTTATTAGTCAACATTGCAACTTTTTCTAAATTACATTTCACATTTAAGCTTTTTTATTTCACTTTTGTTATGTTTTTGTTTATTTGAATAGTATTTTTAGAATGTGCCGTGGGCCTTTAAAACATTAGCTGTGGGCCGCAAATGGCCTCCGGGGCACACTTTTGACACCCCTGCTATAGATAATAAAAAATTAAATGTGATAAATCTATGGATAAAAAGCAGAGCCTGGCGAAGCATGCGCGTTTATCATAACTCTCTCTCTCTCTCTGTCTCTGCCCCTCCCTCACCAATGCTGCTTATCGCACAATTTGTTTTGTTTTTAACCCCTTCTTAACCCTGAACGTACATTGAAAATACACGCAACCCTAACTCAAAACGCCGGACATTTGAAGCATTTAAGAAACTCCGCCCTGACAGCTCCGCAAAAGAGGACATGTCCGGTGAAAAGAGGACGTATGGTCAGTCTATCCTAGCCCGTTAGCTGCTAGCATGCCGTGTGTTGTGCCTCGGTGTGCATTGTTTACACAACGTGCGTTACGCTACCTAATATGTCCGTGTGGAAACTCGTTCGGCACACCTCCGAACCGAACCGGAACCCCCGTACTGAAACGGTTCTATACAAATTCACGTACCGTGAATAACTTCAACACATTCCACCATCCTGGAAAATCAAAGTTTTTTTTTTTCCAAGTTCCAAAAAAATTCCAGGATTTTTCCAGAATTCCTGGTTTTCCAAAGCCCTATTTCCACCCTTTTTTCTGGCGACTACTCCTCCCACATTTTTCAACACATTTCAACCGTTCCACCGTCAAAACATAACTCTTAATTAGGACAAAAAACAAAGTTTATTTTTTTTTAAATGTAAAAATTCCCGGTTTTCCCAAAATTCCAGGAATTCCGTAATACCATTTCTCAATTCAACATGTTACTACTTCAACATTTCTTGACCGATTTAAACAATTCCAACACCAACCAATTCAGCTCATCAGGACAATCATGTTCCTAATCGGTTTTTTTTTAAATCCTGCTTTTCCCCAAATTTTCAAATTTCCTGGAAGTTCCCATTGAAATGAATGGGACATTTTTCCAAGTTGCATAATTCCCACATTTTTCAAACCATTCCAACATCAACACATTCCACTCATCCTGGACATTCAAACTAGCACTTTCCCAAGTATCAAACCAAATTCCGGTTTTTCCTGGAAATTGAAACTCTTCAACATTTAAACCATTCCAGCATTCAAACTATTCTGACATTCATGCTATATTCTGTCAGCATTTCAGTTCAACTTCAGCATTGGAGCATTCACACGCAATTACTTCAAGGATTGCCTCTTCTAGTTGTATCTTATTATCTGTAATTGGGACTATTTTTAAATGTGTTTCTGTAATTGCTTCTATTTGGTAATGCAGTAATGTCTTCCTGTTTGCTTTAATATTGACTACATTGCCTACCAGGGATAATTATTAATTAACATTGTGCATGATGTAATGTCAATATCAAAACATCACACCAAATGTGCATGTCTTCCTCTCAATGGTTTTCTGTTCTGTTTTGTTATTGTTTGTTGCCAGACATGCTTCAGCTCCTTCACAACCAAGAAGGGGAATTTGGACTCTTTGACAACCCTCCATACGCCGGACCGACCACCAATCTAAACCTTTCCTGCCTCCCTCAGTCCGTCTCGTCGTCCAGCCCCCTTCCCACCACTACGACAGCACCTTTATCCTCTTCATCCTCCTCCATTTTAAGCAGCAACCCCCATTTGGATGCGCTCCTGGGCCCTCCCATCACCCGCAGCTCATCTACCCCGGACAAAACCTTCCAGCCCGTTACCTTTCGGCAGTCCCCCCTGTCTCCGGTGTCAAGCTCCATACCACGGCAGCAGCAGCAGGCCTCCCCGCCGCAAGCTCAGAGTCTCAGACAGCCTAAGGTGGAACCGTCCCAACCCATTCCGGGTCATTCTTCTCCTCTCCAGGCAGCGTCACCTCATGGATCACCGCCAAAAAACCCTGCGTTAAGCGCCACAAGCGTCCAACTTTTTGCTACCCCGGTACTCCAGCCTCAGCCTCCAAACCTGCCACAGACACTACTTCAGACCCAGACTCTGAACAAAGTCCAGAACAACTACATTGGTATGTACTGTGATGGTTTGTCTTCATGTACAGTGTATTGTTTTTTTAATCCAATAACCATGCAATCAGATCATTTTAGCCTATTTGATCATACTTTAATAAAATACACACCCGGTAAGTTGACAAACATTTACTTTTTAATATATAAAATAATTATACTACGAGGATATAGTCAAATAATACAACATTATGTTAAAATTGTCACAAAGTCAAGATGTTAAACAAATAAAAGCTTTATGAATCTATACTAATAAGTAGAGATGTCCGATAATATCGGCCTGCCGATATTATCGGCCGATAAATGCGTTAAAATGTAATATCGGAAATTATCGGTATCGTTTTTTTTTATTACCGGTATCGGTTTTTTTTTTTGTTTGGTTTTTTTTACACTCATTCACACTCATTCACACAAAAGGGTTGTTTCTTTCTGTTATTAATATTCTGGTTCCTACATTATATATCAATATATATCAATACAGTCTGCAAGGGATACAGTCCGTAAGCACACATGATTGTGCGTGCTGCTGGTCCACTAATAGTACTAACCTTTAACACTTAATTTGACTCATTTTCATTAATTACTAGTTTCTATGTAACTGTTTTTATATTGTTTTACTTTCTTTTTTATTCAAGAAAATGTTTTTAATTTATTTATCTTATTTTATTTTATTTTTTATTTTTTTTAAAGTACCTTATCTTCACCATACCTGGTTGTCCAAATTAGGCATAATAATGTGTTAATTCCACGACTGTATATATCGGTTGATATCGGTATCGGTTGATATCGGTATCGGTAATTAAAGAGTTGGACAATATCGGAATATCGGATATCTGCAAAAAGCCATTATTGGACATCCCTACTAATAAGTGTACATTCTGTCATAGGTATTACAGTTGTATTAAAAAAATATATATACATAATATATAAAATGATATATATATTTTTTTGTAAAAATAAGCAGGACGTTTTTCTTTATTTTGTATTTATTTTTCAAGAATCGAGTTGCACTTATACCACTCAACATTGTTGGATGTTCTATGTTTGATTTATAATACGTTTTAAAATATTTAGGCCCTGTTCGTAAAAAGCTTTATGAATCTATACTAATAAGTGTACATTCTGTCATAGGTATTACAGTTGTATTAAAAAAATTAAAATTCATAATAAATAAAATAATATATATATTTTTGTAAAAATAAGCAGAACGTTTTTCTTTATTTTGTATTTATTTTACAAGAATAGAGTTGCACTTATACCACTCAACATTGTTGGATGTTCTATGTTTGATTTATAATACGTTTAAAATATTTAGGCCCTGTTCGTAAAAAGCTTTATGAATCCATACTAATAAGTGTACATTCTGTCATAGGTATTACAGTTGTATTAAAAAAAAATATATATATATATATATATATACATAATATATAAAATAATATATATATTTTTGTAAAAATAAGCAGAATGTTTTTCTTTATTTTGTATTTATTTTACAAGAATGGACTTGCACTTTTACCACTCAACATTGTTGGATGTTCTATGTTTGATTTATAATACGTTTAAAATATTTAGGCCCTGTTCGTAAAAAGCTTTATGAATCTATAATAATAAGTGTACATTCTGTCATAGGTATTACAGTTGTATTAAAAAAAAATATATATACATAATATATAAAATAATATATATATTTTTGTAAAAATAAGCAGAACGTTTTTCTTTATTTTTTTGTATTTATTTTTCAAGAATCAAGTTGCACTTATACCACTCAACATTGTTGGATGTTCTATGTTTGATTTATAATACGTTTAAAATATTTAGGCCCTGTTCGTAAAAAGCTTTATGAATCCAAACTAATAAGTGTACATTCTGTCATAGGTATTACAGTTGTATTAAAAAATATATATAAAATAATATATATATATTTTTGTAAAAATAAGCAGAACGTTTTTCTTTATTTTGTATTTATTTTACAAGAATAAAGTTGCACTTATACCACTCAACATTGTTGGATGTTCTATGTTTGATTTATAGTACGTTTTAAAATATTTAGGCCCTGTTCGTAAAAAAGCTTTATGAATCTATACTAATAAGTGTACATTCTGTCATAGGTATTACAGTTGTATTAAAAAAAAATATATACATAATATATAAAATAATATATATATTTAAAAAAAAATAAGCAGAACGTTTTTCTTTATTTTGTATTTATTTTACAAGAATAAAGTTGCACTTATACCACTCAACATTGTTGGATGTTCTATGTTTGATTTATAATCCGTTTAAAATATTTAGGCCCTGTTCGTAAAAAGCTTTATGAATCTATACTAATAAGTGTACATTCTGTCATAGGTATTACGGTTGTATTAAAAAAAAAAAATACCGGTATACGTAATATATAAAATAATATATATATTTTTGTAAAAATAAGCAGAACGTTTTTCTTTATTTTTTTGTATTTATTTTTCAAGAATCGAGTTGCACTTATACCACTCAACATTGTTGGATGTTCTATGTTTGATTTATAATACGTTTTAAAATATTTAGGCCCTGTTCGTAAAAAAGCTTTATGAATCTATACTAATAAGTGTACATTCTGTCATAGGTATTACAGTTGTATTAAAAAAATATATATACATAATATATAAAATAATATACATATTTTTGTAAAAATAAGCAGAACGTTTTTCTTTATTTTTTTGTATTTATTTTTCAAGAATCGAGTTACACTTATACCACTCAACATTGTTGGATGTTCTATGTTTGATTTATAATACGTTTTAAAATATTTAGGCCCTGTTCGTAAAAAACAAGAATGTTTTTTTGTCATAAAAATTGTAGGTTTTTTTCCTTTCAGTGTGGCTGTAATCCTCATTTGCACGTTAATAATAATACAAAAAAAATTTATATCATTGTTTAGCATATTCTTGTCCTAAATCTTCTCCAGGATTGGCTCAATTTAAAATAAAAAGTATATTCTATCGCCCTGACCTACTATTTCCTTGCCACAGATAAGACAATTCAGGTGACCCATTGAATCCTGTTATTGCTTCCTTGTCACAGATAGAGGTTCACCGAGTGGTCTACAAATCTTTAACCAGAACTTTCCGCTGTCTTCTACTTTCCTCACCTCCAGCCTCCAACCCAGGCAAAGTGAGCCAGCCCCTTGCCGCCTTGCCCCCCTCGCCTCCTCACGTTCCGCCGGTGACCATCCAGACTCCGCTGCAAGGGTTGCCCACCACCTCTACCTTGTTGACCACGTCGGGAAGCCCACCGACTCAGACCCTCACGCCTCATATGCAGCAAGTACCTGTAAGTGCACAAGAGGGTGAATGCAGTGCGCTTGGATAGATATGATTATGAACTTGAAGAATAACACAAGACATTTGAACCTTTCTCAGGTGATACTGCAACCCCAGTTTATCAAAGCTGAATCTCTGGTGTTTACAACGCTGAAGCATGACCCCTGCATCGTCACTACCATGGCCTCCCCTGCTCCCCTGGTTTCTACCACGACAGCTCACAGCACGCCACTGCAGGTAAATCATGATATACCGTATTTTCCGGACCATATGGCGCACCGGATTATACGGCGCACTGCCGATGAGCGGGTGTATTTAGGTCTATTTTCATACAAAAGGCGCACCGGATTATAAGGCGCATTAAAGGCCTACTGAAACGATTAATAATATTCAGCTTTGCGAAGCTAAAAAAATAGAAGCTAACCTAGCAACGTAGCCAACGTGATAGCATCAGTCTCAAATGCAGATAGAAACTAAATTTAAAAAACCCTGACTGGATGGATAGACAGAAGATCAAAAATACTATTAAACCATGAACATGTAAATACACGATTAATAATATTCAGCTTTTCGAAGCTAAAAAAATAGAAGCTAACCTAGCTACGTAGCCAACGTGATAGCATAGCAGTCTCAAATGCAGATAGAAACTAAATTAAAAAAAAACCCTGACTGGATGGATAGACAGAAGATCAAAAATACTATTAAACCATGAACATGTAAATACACGATTAATAATATTCAGCTTTTCGAAGCTAAAAAAATAGAAGCTAACCTAGCTACGTAGCCAACGTGATAGCATAGCAGTCTCAAATGCAGATAGAAACTAAATAAAAAAAACCCTGACTGGATGGATAGACAGAAGATCAAAAATACTATTAAACCATGAACATGTAAATACACGATTAATAATATTCAGCTTTTCGAAGCTAAAAAAATAGAAGCTAACCTAGCTACGTAGCCAACGTGATAGCATAGCAGTCTCAAATGCAGATAGAAACTAAATAAAAAAAACCCTGACTGGATGGATAGACAGAAGATCAAAAATACTATTAAACCATGAACATGTAAATACACGATTAATAATATTCAGCTTTTCGAAGCTAAAAAAATAGAAGCTAACCTAGCTACGTAGCCAACGTGATAGCATAGCAGTCTCAAATGCAGATAGAAACTAAATTAAAAAAAACCCTGACTGGATGGATAGACAGAAGATCAAAAATACTATCAAACCATGAACATGTAAATACACGATTAATAATATTCAGCTTTTCGAAGCTAAAAAAATAGAAGCTAACCTAGCTACGTAGCCAACGTGATAGCACAGCAGTCTCAAATGCAGATAGAAACTAAATTTAAAAAAAACCCTGACTGGATGGATAGACAGAAGATCAAAAATACTATTAAACCATGAACATGTAAACACACGATTAATAATATTCAGCTTTGCGAAGCTAAAAAAAATAGAAGCTAACCTAGCTACGTAGCCAACGTGATAGCATAGCAGTCTCAAATGCAGATAGAAACTAAATAAAAAAAAAACCCTGACTGGATAGATAGACAGAAGATCAGAAATACTATTAAACCATGAACATGTAAATACACGATTAATAATATTCAGCTTTTCGAAGCTAAAAAAATAGAAGCTAACCTGGCCACGTAGCCAACGTGATAGCATCAGTCTCAAATGCAGATAGAAACTAAATTAAAAAAAAACCCTGACTGGATGGATAGACAGAAGATCAAAAATACTATTAAACCATGAACATGTAAATACACGATTAATAATATTCAGCTTTTCGAAGCTAAAAAAATAGAAGCTAACCTAGCTACGTAGCCAACGTGATAGCATAGCAGTCTCAAATGCAGATAGAAACTAAATAAAAAAAAACCTGACTGGATGGATAGACAGAAGATCAAAAATACTATTAAACCATGAACATGTAAATACACGATTAATAATATTCAGCTTGGCGAAGCTAAAAAAACAGAAGCTAACTTAGATGCGGCGGTGGGCAGATCTCTATATCAACTTCAAGTTGATATAAAGTAATACAAATTAAAACAATTTTTTTATGGCTTTTCTGTCAAAAACAACTTATTTTTTTATAGTAAAACTGAAATATGCAGTATTTAGTAATTAGAGCCCTAAAAGATCAATAATGCAGGACGCCATTGATTTTAATTCTTTCATATTTTTGAGTAATCACAGTGAAAAGATAAATAAAAAATCACTAAATATATTTGGGATCCAAAAGGTGCCCCACTCATAAAGTGATACACTTTTATTAGGTTTTTCTTTTACTTTCAACACTTAAGTTACGATATCAACTTCAGATATATCTGTCGATTTTATGCTGGAACTATTATTTTGTTTGTTTTATGCGCTTTTGTCAAAGAAAACTTTGATGTTTTTATATGGCTACTACTAGAGATGCCTATAAATGCGTTAAAATGTAATATCGGAAATTATCTGTATCTTTTTTTTATTATCAGTATCGTTTTTTTTATTTTTTTGTTTTATTTTTTTAATTAAATCCACATAAAAAACACAAGATACACTTACAATTAGTGCACCAACCCAAAAAACCTCCCTCCCCCATTTACACTCATTCACACAAAAGGGTTGTTTCTTTCTGTTATTAATATTCTGCTTCCTACATTATATATCAATATATATCAATACAGTCTGCAAGGGATACAGTCCGTAAGCACACATGATTGTGCGTGCTGCTGCTCCACTAATAGTACTAACCTTTAACAGTTAATTTTACAAATTTTCATTAATTACTAGTTTCTATGTAACTGTTTTTATATTGTTTTACTTTCTTTTTTATTCAAGAAAATGTTTTTAATTTAGTTATCTTATTTTATTTTATTCATTTTTTTTAAAAAGTACCTTATCTTCACCATACCTGGTTGTCCAAATTAGGCATAATAATGTGTTAATTCCACGACTGTATATATATCGGTTGATATCGGTATCGTTTGATATCGGTATCTGTAATTAAAGAGTTGGACAATATCGGAATATCGGATATCGGCAAAAAGCCATTATCGGACATCCCTAGCTACTACACAATATATGCAATATTTACAACATAAAACATTTTAAAGTGAAATATTTGAAGTAATTGGAGCCCTGAAAATAATTCATTATAACATGGATTTTTTGTCATTATTATTATTTTTTGAGCAATGGCAAAAAAACAAAAATGAAGAAAGACAAAAGAAAAAAAAACAGCCTGCATGGCAGCTTTTGTGTCAACATTGCAACTTTTTCTCGTCAGATTTCACCTCATTCCACTTTTTTTAATGTTCTTTTTCATTTTTACAATAGTATTTCCAGAATGTGTGGCGGGCCGGTAAACAATTAGCTGCGGGCCGCAAATGGCCCCCGGGCCGCACTTTGGACACCCCTGATTTACAGACTTTCACGTCGCTTTCTCTTTTATGTTGAAAGAGAAAGTATGCAGATATTAACAGTAAATGAACAAGTACATTAATAATCAATTTTCTGCCACTTGTCGTTAATAATGTTGACAAAATAATAGGTGCATAAATGACACAATATGTTACTGCATATGTCAGCAGACTAATTAGGAGCCTTTGTTTGTTTACTTACTACTAAAAGACAAGTTGTCTAGTATGTTCACTATTTTATTTAAGGACAAAATTGTTCTTCCATTGCAATAAGAAACATATGTCAAATTTTGTTGTTAAAATATACAAAATAATGCAATTTTTTGTGGTCCCCTTTATTTAGAAAAGTATCGAAATACATTTTGGTACCGGTACCAAAATATTGGTATTGGGACAACACTAGAAGGGACTTGTAAATTCCGTATTTTTCGGATTATAAATCACAGTTTTTTTCATAGTTTGGGTGCGATTTATACTCTGGAGCGATTTATGTGTGAAATTATTAACACATTACCGTAAAATATCAAATAATATTATTAAGCTCATTCATGTAAGAGACTTGGCGTACAGTGTTTCCCATAAACTGCCAAGATACCTGTGGCGGTGGGGGCGTGGCTATGGGCGTGGTCACCATGACAACATCGAGTAATTTGCGTAATTTACTACAATGATATGATTTTCTCTAAAAAGGCTCAAAAAATGTATACTTACTAATTAATAATAACAGTTTTGTTTTAAACGTCCATCCATCCATTTTACAATATAATTACAACACTTTATGTACATATTCATATACAGATTTAAACAATAAGTTATTCACTGAAATATATTTGTTAATTGTGGTTCTTACAATAAATATATCTTATAAAATATAAAAGCTAAAATGTCTCTTAAAGCTCTGCCCCTTTAATTAGTGCATACTAAATAATTTAACTTTAGCCTACTACTACAACCATATTATTTACCAGCAACATAAAGTGAAACAGAGGCAGAGGTGTCCTGCCACAGTCAGTAACAAATAAACAGACAACAGTAGTGGTGGTAGATAGACACAGAGCTTTATCAAACATCTGATCCACTGAACAAAGAGCTCCAAAAATCTTGAACTTTAGACTGCCATCAGTTTTACTCCCTACACTTAACCATGTGTTTCCTACTGCCTGCAGACTTTGCACCCTTTGTTATATACACATGTTGTGTTTCTAATATAAATACATTTAATAAAGTCAAATACAAATAAGGCAACAAGAGAAGTATCCTACACTTCTCTTTTGTAAAGTAAATCTGAACAGCCGATATGGGCATCTACATCAACTATATGATTTGCCTGAGAAGCTGGAGAGGACAAAAAAAAAAATTTTTTTTTTTTTTTTTTAATTTTTAATTTTAATTTTAATTTTTTATTTGTGGCGGGCGTAATTCTTTCGTGGCGGGCCGCCACAAATAAATGAATGTGTGGGAAACCCTGGATTATACATGGTGTATTCTTTTCCCAGGCTTTTATGAGCGGGGGTACCTTCCTGACGACCCTGCCCGTCATGGTGGATCCTGACAAACTACCCATCAACCGCATCATTACCAACGACAAGAACGCCACCCTCCCACCAAAGGGGGAAAAGCGCACCGCACACAATGCCATCGAGAAGCGATACCGCTCGTCCATCAACGACAAAATCCTCGAACTCAAAGACTTGGTGGCGGGCACTGAGGCTAAGGTGGGTTGTCTTGTAGCAGAAATGATATGTGAACATGAAGGGGTGTTGGGGCTTGTTAACCGGGGCATAACTTTTCCACTACAGAGGTGCCTTGGGCCTACTCAAATATTAACACTAAATCATTAATCTTTGTCTTGATTTTAAAGACGTTCAATCATTACATCTAACCTACTTACAGTTTACAACCTTGTCAAATGAAATGAAATTATGTCTCAATCACAAAGATTCTTTATTTAACAAATAAACCTTAGGATTAGGTCAGGCTGATTAGAAAAATAAGTACTAACGAAACATACTGCATGTGAAGGGACTAGGGTTGTACGGTATACCTGTATCAGTATAGTACCGCGATACTAATGAATCATATTCGGTACTATACCGCCTCTGAAAAGTACCAGTCCACCACCACCCCGTCGTCGTCATGTCATGACATTGCTGGTTTACGAGCAGAAGAGCATGTTCGGCAGTGCACAATCACGGAGTACTTACAAGCAGACACAGTGTGTAGACAGAAAAGGGAGAACGGACGCATTTTGGCTTAAAAAGTAAAGATAAAGGTGAAGTTGTAACACTGAAACACCCTCAGGAAGAGGTGCTTTAAGACATGGCTAACTAGCTAGCTAGCGGCTAAAGTCCATCCCCAGTCTGCAGTGTTTTAGCTACTTCTAAATCACTAATCCTCGCCTCCATGGCGACAAATAAAGTAAGTTTCTTACAAGTATCATTGTGGAGGTCTCGCTCCTCCGGGTTCCTTGGACCACCAATGACGGACATGACAGGCTTGACGGTTTGGAGATTTTGTTTATTTTGCAATAAACCATCTTCTCTGCTTTTCAGCACTCGCCTCTCGTGCCCGTCTCGCTCTTACGGTTGCTTTTCAGCCTTCCGCGTCTCGCTCGCGCTCTGGTTCGTTCTCGGGTTCTCTCTCTCTCATCAACTCCGACTTCACCAACCACGTCCTTCTCTGCTGCTGCCCTTTTGTAGAGTGACAGGTGATCAGACAACTGCGCCCAGGTGGGCCATCTACGCCCCTGTCGCCGATCTCGGAGCCGGCCCCGGCACACCCCGCCTCGCTGCAGCTCCGCAGGCCACGCCTCCTCACAATCATTATCACTGAAGGGCGAGGAATAGCTAAACATGCTTCACTACACACCGTAGCTCACCGGCGTCACAATGTAAACAAAAGCCATTGGTGGATCTACACCCGACATCCACTGTAATGATACCAAGTACAGGAGCGTATAGTCGATACTACTATGATTACATCGATATTTTTTAGCATCACAAAATCTTCTTTTGTTTTTTTTAACATTTATATTATGTTTATAAAGTCAGAAAATACGTCCCAGGACACATGAGGACTTTGAATATGACCAATGTATGATCCTGTAACTACTTGGTATCGGATCGATACCTACATTTGTGGTATCATCCAAAACTAATGTAAAGTACCAAAGAAGAGAAGAATAAGTGATTATTACATTTTAACAGAAGTGTAGATAGAACATGTTAAAAGAGAAAGTAAGCAGATATTAACAGTAAATGAACAAGTTACCACTTGTCCTTAATAATGTTGACAAAATAATAGGTGTATAAATGACACAATATGTTACTGCATATGTCAGCAGACTAATTAGGAGTCTTTGTTTGTTTACTTACTACTAAAAGACAAGTTGTCTAGTATGTTCACTATTTTATTTAAGGACTAAATTGTTCTTCCATTGCAATAAGAAACTTATGTTTAATGTACCGTCAATTTTTTTTGTTAAAATATAGACAATAATGCAATTTTTTGTGGTCCCCTTTATTTAGAAAAGTATCAAAATACATTTTGGTACCGGTACCAAAATATTGGTATCGGGACAACACCACAAACTTGTAAATAACTGACAAAAATACAATTTACATACAATTATGTTAAGCTAAAATAGTTAAAATTAATGATATGCCTTAACAAAACTGTCAATAGTAAAGTGAGAATGAAAATACAGCGTCAGCACTTTAGTCCTAATTTTTGCGCTTCAGAAAGTGACCCATGACTTGAACTCCAGACGTCTTTTGTTTGTTTGGATGTTATCATTACTGTCACAAGTGGCTGAAAAGTGTATTACAACTGAGTAACGCTGTGGCCCATACAGAACACAGTGCAAAACAATGGTGGTTAAGAAACATTGCTTTGGGAGAAACTGATTTATAATAGCTATAAGCTTGCCATTTTTGTCCTTAAAAGAAGAAGAAAGTGATAAAGCAATGCTGTCTTTTGATACAATTGTTGCGTAATATTCAGCGAAATTTAGTTTTACTCCTGGTTTGATTTAGACTACTTTTCTGTCTTTTTAAAAGGTTTCTGCTAGTTTTCCCTTGTCACTTATTCAAGAAAAAATGCAGACTAAGAGCCTAATACACTCGAGTAATGGCTGGTTCTTTTTCTTCTGTGCCCCCAGCTGAATAAGTCGGCAGTGCTGAGGAAAGCCATCGACTACATTCGCTACATTCAGCAATCCAACCAGAAGCTCAAACAAGAGAACATGGCACTGAAAATGGCAGCCCAGAAAAACAGTATGTGCTCGACATGCCCCTTTTTCTTCTTTTCAAGCTTTGCTGCAATTTATGGAGGATGACCTTTTTTTATGATGACCTTCAAGTAGGGGTGTAACGGTACACAAAAATTTCGGTTCGGTACGTACCTCGGTTTAGAGGTCACGGTTCGGTTCATTTTCGGTACGGTAAGAAAACAACAAAATATACATTTTTGGGTTATTTATTTACCAAATTTGCAAAATCTTCCACCAAAAATATTTTTCGTAGTGGAATATTTGATGTGAAGTAGGGCTGCAACAACTAATCGATTAAAATCGATTATAAAAATAGTTGCCGATTAATTTAGTCATCGATTCGTTGGATCTATGCTATGCGCATGCGCAGAGGCTTTAAAAAAAAAAAGAAGTTTTTTTTGTTTTTTTTACCGTATTTTCCGCACCATAAGCCACACCTAAAAACCACAAATTTTCTCAAAAGCTGACAGTGCGGCTAATAACCCGGTTCGCCTTATATATGGATTAATATTAATATTTATTTTCATAAAGTTTAGGTCTCGCAACTACGGTAAACAGCCGCCATCTTTTTTCCCCGTAGAAGAGGAAGCGCTTCTTCTTCTACGGTTAGCAACCGCCCCCATAGAAGAGGAAGAGCTTCTTCTTCTACTGTAAGCAACCGCCAAGGTGAGCACCCGCCCCCGTAGAAGAAGAAGCGCGCGGATATTACGTTTCATTTCATCTGTGTGTTTCTGTAAAGACCACAAAATGTCTCCTACTAAGAGACACGCGTACAAGGTTCCACTGACTTTTGATATTCATGTGAACCGCACTGTGGATACAACGGGAGCACGTACGGTGAATATCCGTTAGCTTGCCATGCTAACGGCCAGAAACTTCCACCCATGGTGATATTCAAAAGGAAGACCTTGCCAAAAGAGAACTTTCCAGCCAGCGTCATCATAAAAGCTAACTCGAAGGGATGGATGGATGAAGAAAAGATGAGCGAGTGGTTGATAGACGTTTACGCGAAGAGACCGGGTGACACCGAAGAAGAAGAAGAATTCGAGGGATTTGTGGATGAGTAATAACTTCAGAACGTGAGCTTTAAATGTTTATTTTGTGTGTTGTGTGTTCGAGCAACGTTGAGTTATAGATGTTGCTATTACTCTACTATTTTGAGTGTTTCTATTTTTGTGATTGCACATTTGCACATTACATTTTGGGAGTGAACAGAGTTGTTAGAACGCTGGTTTGTAATATATTATTAAAGTTTGACTGACCTATCTGACTGTTTTTTTGACATTCCCTTTAGCGTAGCGTAGGTGCGGCTAATAACACGGGGCGGCTAATAGGTAAACAAAGTTTTGAAATATGCCGTTCATTGAAAGTGCGGCTAATAACACGGGGCGGCTTATGGTGCGGAAAATATGGTAAATAAACCTTTATTTATAAACTGCAACATGTACAAACAGCTGAGAAACAATAATCAAAATAAGTATGGTGCCAGTATGCTGTTTTTTTTCAATAAAATACTGGATAGGATAGAAATGTAGTTTGTCTCTTTTATCCGATTATTAATCGATTAATCGAAGTAATAATCGACAGATTAATCGATTATCAAATTAATCGTTAGTTGCAGCCCTAATGTGAAGTAATGGGAACCTTGGATAGGTCAATATTTCATAATAACATTGATTTTGATTCAATATTATGTTTTGAGCAATGACAGTTTGAAAGAAAAAAAAACTGCTTTGTTTTATTAGTCAACATTGCAACTTTTTCTAAATTACATTTAACCTTTAAGCTTTTTTATTTCACTTTTGTTATGTTTGTGTTTATTTTAATAGTATTTTTAGAATGTGCCGTGGGCCTTTAAAACATTAGCTGTGGGCCGCAAATGGCCTCCGGGGCACACTTTTGACACCCCTGCTGTAGATAATAAAAAATTAAATGTGATAAATCTATGGATAAAAAGCAGAGCCTGGCGACGCATGCGCATTTATCATAACTCTCTCTCTCTCTCTGTCTCTGCCCCTCCCTCACCAATGCTGCTGCGCGCACAATTTGTTTTGTTTTTAACCCCTTCTTAACCCTGAACGTACATAGAAAATACACGCAACCCTAACTCAAAATGCCGGACATTTGAGGCATTTAAGAAACTCCGCCCTGACAGCTGCGCAAAAGGGGACATGTCCGGTGAATAGAGGACGTATGGTCAGTCTATCCTAGCCCGTTAGCTGCTAGCATGCCGTGTGTTGTGCCTCGGTGTGCATTGTTTACACAACGAGCGTTACGCTACTTAATATGTCCGTGTGGAATCTCATTCGGTACACCTCTGAACCGAACCGAAACCCCCGTACCGAAACGGTTCAATACAAATACACGTACCGTTACACCCCTACTTCAAGTGAACACTTCTAATAATCTCTCCATGAAGGGGCCGTTTGAGAATTTGAGGCGTGCTGATTGACTCTTAAACTTCTCATTCTTCCTCGTCTTTTCTGTAGAGTCTCTCAAGGACCTGGTTGCCATGGAGGTGGATGGACCAGCTGACGTGAAGGCGGAGCTACCAACCCCACCGGCCTCTGATGTGGGATCCCCCACTTCCTTCTCACACTGTGGCAGTGACTCCGAACCCGACAGTCCAATGGCGGAGGACACTAAGGTATGGGAGCTCACACGTGACTGCTTTTTATTGACATGGTATTAGTAATGAATTAGCTTAGGCCTGGGCCGATAATACATTTCGCTTAAACTGTATATTTACCTACAAATTATTGCAGCTATAGTCGTGGTCAAAAGTTTACATACACTTGTAAAGAACATAATGCCATGGCTGTCTTGAGTTTACAATAATTGAACAGCTGTTTATTGGGATAAGGTAAACATCTGTTCAGTATTTTAACATAAAAGTGTTTGATTGTGAGGCATTAAAAGCCACAAAATGCAACGGGTCTATCGGACCCAAAAACGCTGGCTGAGTAACAACAATATGAACATTAAACAAGGGTTTTAACTAGGTCACATCAAAGTGCATCTGGTATATTTTAGCAACATTTTAACATCTGAAGACGAGTAGGTCCTATTTGTTCCTAGTGTCTCAGCAGTTACTGATATTCTGTTAATTTCCTGTTTAACTTGTACCAAATGACCATTGTTTTACATAGCAAAATAAGGACAATAATGAGTAATAGTAGTTTTCAGATAGCTTCAATCAATCAATCAATGTTTATTTATATATCCCTAAATCATGCCTAAATCACGAGTGTCTCAAAGGGCTGTACAAGCCACAACAACATCCTCCAGTGTTTCCCACACATTCATTTATTTGTGGCGGCCCGCCACGAAAGAATTACGTCCGCCACAAATTAAAAAAAATAATAATTTTTTTTTTTTTTTTTTTTTTTTTTGGTCCTGTCCAGCTTCTCAGGCAAATCATATAGTTGATGTAGATGCCCATATAGGCTGTTCAGATTTACTTTACAAAAGAGAAGTGTAGGATACTTCTCTTGTTGCCTTATTTGTATTTGACCACTACTGTTTCCTGTTTATTTGTCACTGACTGTGGCAGGACACCTCTGCCTCTGTTTCACTTTATGTTGCTGGTAAATAATATGGTTGTAGTAGTAGGCTAAAGTTAAATGATTTAGTATGCACTAATTAAAGGGGCAGAGCTTTAAGAGACATTTTAGCTTTTATATTTTATAAGATATATTTTTTGTAAGAACCACAATTAATAAATATATATTTTAGTGAATAACTTATTGTTCAAATCTGTATATAAATATGTACATAAAGTGTTGTAATTATATTGTAAAATGGATGGATGGATGGATGGACGTTTAAAACAAAACTGTTATTATTAATTAGTAAGTATACATTGTTTGAGCCTTTTTAGAGGAAATCATATCATTGTAGTAAATTATGCAAATTACTCGATGATGTCATGTGACCACGCCCATAGCAACGCCCCCATCGCCACAGGTATCTTGGCAGTTTATGGGAAACACTGTCCTCTGCTCAGATCCCACATTAGAACCTTTATTTAACCAGATACGGGCAAGGAAAAACTCAACCCAATGGGACAATGAGAAACCTTGGAGAGGACCGCTGATGTGGAGACCCCCCCTCCTAGGGTGACCGGTGCAATGGACGTCGAGTGGATCTAGCATAATATTGTGAGAGTCCAGTCCATAGTGGATCTAACATAATAGCGAGAGTCCAGTCCATAGTGGATCTAACATAATAGTGTGAGAGTCCAGTCCATAGTGGATCTAGCATAATATTGTGAGAGTCCAGTCCATCGTGGATCTAACATAATAGTGTGAGAGTCCAGTCCATAGTGGATCTAACATAATAGTGTGAGAGTCCAGTCCATAGTGGATCTAACATAATAGTGAGAGTCCAGTCCATAGTGGATCTAACATAATAGTGTGAGAGTCCAGTCCATAGTGGATCTAACATAATAGTGTGAGAGTCCAGTCCATAGTGGATCTAACATAATAGTGAGAGTCCAGTCCATAGTGGATCTAACATAATAGTGTGAGAGTCCAGTCCATAGTGGATCTAACATAATAGTGGGAGTCCAGTCCGTAGTGGATCTAACATAATAGTGTGAGAGTCCAGTCCATAGTGGATCTAACATAATAGTGTGAGAGTCCAGTCCATAGTGGATCTAACATAATAGTGAGAGTCCAGTCCATAGTGGATCTAACATAATAGTGTGAGAGTCCAGTCCATAGTGGATCTAACATAATAGTGTGAGAGTCCAGTCCATAGTGGATCTAGCATAATATTGTGAGAGTCCAGTCCATAGTGGATCTAACATAATAGTGTGAGAGTCCAGTCCATAGTGGATCTAACATAATAGTGTGAGAGTCCAGTCCATAGTGGATCTAACATAATAGTGAGAATCCAGTCCATAGTGGATCTAACATAATAGTGTGAGAGTCCAGTCCATAGTGGATCTAACATAATAGTGTGAGAGTCCAGTCCATAGTGGATCTAACATAATAGTGAGAGTCCAGTCCATAGTGGATCTAACATAATAGTGTGAGAGTCCAGTCCATAGTGGATCTAACATAATAGTGAGAGTCCAGTCCGTAGTGGATCTAACATAATAGTGTGAGAGTCCAGTCCATAGTGGATCTAACATAATAGCGTGAGAGTCCAGTCCATAGTGGATCTAACATAATAGCGTGAGAGTCCAGTCCATAGTGGATCTAACATAATATTGTGAGAGTCCAGTCCATAGTGGATCTAACATAATAGTGTGAGAGTCCAGTCCATAGTGGATCTAACATAATAGTGTGAGAGTCCAGTCCATAGTGGATCTAACATAATAGTGTGAGAGTCCAGTCCATAGTGGGGCCAGCAGGAGACTATCCCGAGCGGAGACAGGTCAGCAGCGTGCCCAACCGATGCACAGGCGAGCAGTGCACCCCGGGTCCCGACTTTGGACAGCCAGCGCTTCATCCGTGGCCACCGAACCTGTGCCCAAGAATAATAAAAAAATACATACGCATATAATTGACAGGAACATTCTATAGCAAAAATTAGGTAAATATGATAAACATTACATAATAAAATATGTTACTACTAGGAGTGTCCGATAATATCGGCCTGCCGATATTATCGGCCGATAAATGCGTTAAAATGTAATATCGGAAATTATCGGTATCGTTTTTTTTTATTATCGGTATCGTTTTTTTTTTTTTTTTTGTTGTTTTTTAATTAAATCAACATAAAAACACAAGATACACTTACAATTAATGCACCAACCCAAAAAACCTCCCTCCTCATTCACACAAAAGGGTTGTTTCTTTCTGTTATTAATATTCTGGTTCCTACATTATATATCAATATATATCAATACAGTCTGCAAGGGATACAGTCCGTAAGCACACATGATTGTGCGTGCTGCTGCTCCACTAATAGTACTAACCTTTAACAGTTAATGTTACTCATTTTCATTAATTACTAGTTTCTATGTACCGGTAACTGTTTTTATATTGTTTTACTTTCTTTTTTATTCAAGAAAATGTTTTTAATTTATTTATCTTATTTTATTTTATAATTTTTTTTTAAAAGTACCTTATCTTCACCATACCTGGTTGTCCAAATTAGACATAATAATGTGTTAATTCCACGACTGTATATATCGGTTGATATCGGTATCGGTAATTAAAGAGTTGGACAATATCGGATATTGGCAAAAAGCCATTATCGGACATCCCTAGTTACTACATAAGTATGAACCCATTTACTGTGTGTGTAAAATATTGCATGATAAACACATCCATGACAAAACTACTCTCTGCTTTTTATTATTTAAGAGCCGGTGCCAGCCTACGGCGTCATGTAATCTTGCACAAGTACTTCTGTGACAGACTCGAATAAATCTTATGCAGAATTGACGATTTTAATCTAAAACTCCCCCAAGGATTTATGTATAAATCACACGGCACAGTATACACCAGGGCATTTTTAGTCGCTAAAATTTGAATCACTCTTCTTCCTTGCCTTGTCTTCCACCAGCCGAACGCGGGTGTGTCGGACCGGTCGTCGACAGGTAGTGGCGCCGGTGGAATGCTGGACCGCTCCCGCATGGCGCTGTGTGCCTTCACCTTCCTCTTCCTGTCTCTCAATCCCTTGGCGACCCTGCTCTGCTCGTCTGGGAGCAGCTCGGCCGGTAGTGCAGCGAGCACACCCCATCATGCTGGCAGGAGTGTTCTGGGCTTGGACATTGCAGGTATACATGCACACTAGGGATTGGCAATATAACATCTGTATCACAATATATACTGCGGCCTCACTGCAAAAAGTCAGTGTTCAAAAACAAGAAAAAAAAAATACAACAATGAGGGGTATTTTATTTGAACTAAGCAAAATTATCTGCCAATAGAACAAGAAAATTTGGCTTGTCAAGACTTTCCAAAACAAGTAAAATTAGCTAACTTCAATGAACCCAAAAATACATTAAAATAAGTTTATTCTCACTAATAACAAGTGCACTTTTCTAGGTAGAAAAAAAAGAGACTTTTTTGCTCAATATGTTGAAAAATATTCTTAAATGAAGTAAATGCTAGTGCCATTATCTTGACATAATGATATGCGCTCGGCATTACATTTACTTATACTAAAAACTAGTTTATTGTTCATAATGGAAATTCAACAAGGCAACCGCTTGTTAGTCTCGGGGTCTCCTAGTCGCTCAGGCAAATCATATGGTCTAAAAATGCATTTTTCCATCGACAACATGACATCATCGCGCCAAGTGCGTGCTTTTTCAGTCAATTAGTTCGCATATATACAGCCCGGAACCCGAGCCAACATTTTTTTAAGTGTAATTTTGAAGAATTTATCTGACTATTTCTGTTCAAAATTGTTAGAAATGTCACATGTTAAATGTTTAAATATTAACTGTCAGTTTACTGTACTGTGCCAACTGTACTACTATATGAGTACGTATTTTCTATTGTTTCATTGAAAATACAACAGCAAAGTCCATTTGGCTGTCATCTGTTTTAATTATGCGATACAATTGTGTCAAAGTCATGATTTTTTTTTTTCATGCTTGAAATAAGAAATTATTACTTCAAAAAAAAAAGTAGTTTTATACTTGTGAGTGTTGATGACACAGCTTTGCAACAGTTGATATTCTAGTTTCAAGCATGTTTTACTCAATATAGGTCATCAAATCTCAGCAACAAGCTGTAATATGTTACTGGGATAATTTAGGACCAAAACACTTAAAACAAGTAAAACACTCTAACATAAAATCTGCTTAGTGAGAAGAATGATCTTATCAGACAGAAAATAAGCAAATATCACCCTTATTTGAGATATTTAATCTTACCGGTACTTAGATTCCAGTTTTTGCAGTGCTTCTGCATATATTTCCCCTAAACTGTCAAGATGGTTATGGGGCGTGGCCACAATGATGTAATAGAGTAATTTGCATAATTTGCTATGATAATATCATTTTCGTTAAAAATGCTAAAAAAATGTATTCATTTAAAACAAATCTGTTTTGATTAATTAGTATTATAATATATTTTTTTATCGTTTTTCCATATTTTCAATTGTTGCTGCTTTTTGTACAAGATACTTTGATAAGATTTTTTCAAGTTTTTACAGACTTTTTTAAAATTAAAATAACTAGCAATAAATCTGGCATCTTTTTCTGGTATTATTATAGAATGTACTCAAGTTCAGAGACTATACTTTTGTCCCTTGATGTCCCTGACTAAAGAGCATGACGTCAAACACTTGCTTTGCGCTGTTGCTCTGGTTGGACATTTTCTTTTTAAAAGCCGCCACTGCCCTCTTAATGTTTGCACATTTTGTAAATGGTGGTCTGCGGGTATATCTCCAGTATATATAACAATCACGTCCACATCACAGACATGCTGACAATGCTCCGGACAATGGCTTGCCTTTTGTTTACATCAAGTTTCAGTAGCGCGGTTTTTGGTGATCAAAGTCTTTTTGCCGTTGACAGGTCTTCGGTACATCCTCAGTGTTTCCTATAAACTGCCAAGATACCTGTGGCGGTGGGGGCGTGGTTATGGGCGTGGTCACATGACATCATCGAGTAATTTGCATAATTTACTACAATATGATTTTCTCTAAAAAGGCTAAAAAAATGTATACTTACTCATTAATAATAACAGTTTTGTTTTAAACGTCCATCCATCCATTTTACAATATAATTACAACACTTTATGTACATATTTATATGCAGATTTGAACAATAAGTTATTCACTAAAATATATATTTATTAATTGTGGTTCTTACAAAAAATATATCTTATAAAATATAAAAGCTAAAATGTCTCTTAAAGCTCTGCCTCTTTAATTAGTGCATACTAAATAATTTAACTTTAGCCTACTACTACAACCATATTATTTACCAGCAACATAAAGTGAAACAGAGGCAGAGGTGTCCTGCCACAGTCAGTAACAAACAAACAGAAAACAGCAGTGGTCAAATACAAATAAGGCAACAAGAGAAGTATCCTACACTTCTCTTTTGTAAAGTAAATCTGAACAGCCTATATGGGCATCTACATCAACTATATGATTTGCCTGAGAAGCTGGACAGGAATATAAAAAAAATAAATAAATAATTTTTTTATTTGTGGCGGACGTAATTCTTTCGTGGCGGGCCGCCACAAATAAATGAATGTGTGGGAAACACTGATCCTTTGTCAATAGTGTGCAAATAATAGGCTATATCTCCATTCATTTTGTACCGCTTGTCCCTTATCAATTCATATTGTAACGACCAGCTAATGTTAATCTTTTATGTTCAAGTGGTTTGGATTTGATGTCAGTTTTTCCCATGTTTGCAAACACACCGTCTGTGCCTGAAAGGTGATTGGTGGAGAATGAGGAAGTGTTGTTGTGTGTCCAGCGGGGAAGCGAAGACTCAGGGAGACTAAAGTGTTTTCGTGTGAGGTAAAACCTGTTGGAATTATGCCGTTGTTTATCATAAGATTGGTAATACAAGATAAAAATAGCGTCGGACGTTGTGTGATTTCTTCTGGGGTCTGTATTAGACTTAGACTTAGACTTCCTTTTTATTGTCATTCAAATTTGAACTGTACAGTACAGATAAGAACGAAATTTCGTTGCATTAGCTCGTTGTAAAAGCTTTATTTTCGGCCATATTTATGTCATTTATATTGTTTATATCGTGCAACCCGGATGGACACCAGAGAATACCAGATGTTTATAAGGAGTAATAAACAGCGATGCTGTAAAGGAACAATGCATGATTCTGTATAGCAGTGTTTTTCAACCTTTTTTGAGCCAAGGCACATTTTTTGCGTTGAAAAAATGCGGAGGCACACCATCAGCAGAAATCATTACAAAACGAAACTCCGTTGACAGTAAAAAGTTGTTGTCGCAAGTGTTGGATATGATTTCAAACCATAACCAAGCATGCATCACTATAGCTCTTGTCTCATAGTAGGTGCACTGTCACCACCTGTCACATCACACCCTGACTTATTTGGAGTTTATTGCTGTTTTCCTGTGCGTAGTGTTTTAGTTCTTGTCTCGCGCTCCTATTTTGGTGGCTTTTTCTCTTTTTTGGTATTTTCCTGTAGCAGTTTCATGTCTTCCTTTGAGCGATATTTCCCACATCTACTTTGTTTTAGCAGTCAAGAATATTTCAGTTGTTTTTATCCTTCTCTGTGGGGACATTGTTGATTGTCATGTCATGTTCGGATGTACTTTGTGGACGCCGTCTTTGCTCCACAGTAAGTCTTTGCTGTCGTCCAGCTAGGGATGATACTCGAAACCGGTTTTCCCGGTTGTTTGATAAGAAAAGAACCGAGTCCTTGGACTCGAATCCCTTTTTGAGAACCGGTACCCGTTATCGAGACCACTATAGTGAAGGAAAAGAGTTGATTCTTTATTCGAATCCCGTCCAGACCAGAAATGCTCCGTGGGACATCACAAGAATTGACGTCACGTAGCTCAGTCATTAGGCGCAGATAGCGAAAGCAGGAAAACAATGGACGGGAAAAAGCGCTCCAAGGTGTAATAAAGTTCAAAACAAAAGCTATCAACCATCGAATAACTTTACTGAGAAATTTTAGCAGGGTAAAACACATGACCAACACTTTTACGACCAACCGGAAACATAGCAACCAGGCTAGCAACGCACCTCCTTTACGGCAGCCGTCGCAACGTTCTTAAAACAACCGCAGCACATACATATATATATACTACATATCTCCCTTTTTTAACTTTTGTTTTTCTTTCCTTGTAAACAAAACAAAATCACACTGTATATGTGTTGTCTGTCTAATTATAAATGATGCAGACGAGGTGTGTTGGCTGAGTTCTTGACGTTTACTTTCACAGCGTGGCAACATGCAACACTTTTCGGGGCTACCGCGCATGCTCGTAACTCCCGTTGCATGCTGGGTAGTGTAGTTCTTATATTCTCTCGCTCATAACATTTTTCCCCCTATAAAGAAATAATGTTAACTCAATAAAGTGTATTTCTTTTTTTAGCTTTAACTTTTCATTTTTTTAGCATTGTAACCACATTTGCAAAGAACTTTTCATAGAATTTTCTTTCAATAAAGAAATAAAGTGCAAAAATGTCAAAGCATCATAACAAACAGTTATGTCAAATAGCAGCAGAAGTGCACTTTTTGGAGAGCTGTATTATTTTCAGTTTTGTGCCCAAGGGACTGATTTTATTTAACACTATATTATTATTTATACACCTATAGTGATCACAGAGACAGCTTGTTTTTGTGTTACTGTATATATTTGTTTCTCTGAAAAATCCCACTTAATATACTTTGGGTAACAACAGTCAATATTTATTTATTTTATTTTATTTTATTTTTTTAGGTGGGTAACAGTCAATATTTATTTATTTATTAGATTTTATTTTTTTATTATATAATAAAAGTGAGCTTTTGTTAAACCAAATATTATGTGTTTTTTTCCATATACAACAACCTATCTGGACTCGATAAGAGAATCGATAAGGAATCGGTTCGATAAGAGGATTCGATAATAGGCTCGAACTCGATAATTCCTTATCAAACATCATCCCTACGTCCAGCATTCTGTTTTTGTTTACTTTGTAGCCAGTTCAGTTTTAGTTTTGTTCTGCACTTCCTTCCCTAGGCTTCAATGCCTTTTCTTAGGGGCACTCACCTTTTGTTTATTTTTGGTTTAAGCATTAGACACCGTTTTACCTGCACACTGCCTCCCGCTGTTTCCGACATCTACAAAGCAATTAGCTACCGGCTGCCACCTACTGATATGGAAGAGTATTACACGGTTACTCTGCCGAGCTCTAGACAGCACCGACACTCAACAACAACACATCATTTGCAGATTATAATTACTGCTTTGCAAAAAATATTTTTAACCCAAATAGGTGAAATTAGATTATCTCCCACGGCACACCAGACTGTATCTCACGGCACACTGGTTGAAAAACACTGCTGTATAGCAATGATATATTGTTTTAATACTGTTTTTTTGGGAAAACATTTTGTCATCTATTTTAGGTGCAATATTGAATTATTAAACATCATTAGGGACACCGGCCATATCATGCATCAAATTGTATCATAAACGGCGCTCAATTTGTCACGCCATTCACAGAAATGTCCCTTCTTTGTAGCTGACTCGTGGGGCTGGATGGATTGGATGGTACCAACGATACTGGTGTGGCTTTTGAACGGCATTTTGGTGTCGGGCGTTCTGATCCGACTGCTGGTGTACGGAGAGCCTGTAACCAGACCCCATTCTGGGTCTTCCGTCTTGTTCTGGAGGCACCGCAAGCAGGCAGACCTGGACCTGGCGAGAGTATGTACAGTAGGGCTTGTTGACGAGGATTTAATCATTTAGCGTTAGAGGTGACGCATAAGAAAGAAAAATGTGTGAAAGTTGGAGTATGAGGGAAAAAAATCCCTACTACGACTCGCTCTTGGTGGCCTTTAATCCGTTTATGTCATTTGCTTCACAGGGGGATTTTGCCCAGGCCAGTCAGAACCTTTGGACTTGCCTGAAAGCTCTTGGTCGTCCCTTACCTACGTCCCAGATGGATTTGGCTTGTGCCGCGCTGTGGTCCCTCCTCCGCTTCTGCCTCCAGCGCCTCTGGGTGGGCCGCTGGCTGGCAACCCGGGCTGGGGGGCTGCGACCCAACCGTCCTCTGCAGGAGGACGCTTGTAAGAGCAGCAGGGACGCTGCCCTGGTTTACCACCGCCTTCACCAGCTGCACATGACGGGTCTGTTCACAATCCAGGGAGCCATATCGATTTGACACCAACGAAGTAGATTCAAGGGTATGTTTCTCGACGTATTGCAATATTGATTCGTCTGTCTTGTTTTGTTGCATGCAGGTAAGCTGAACGGTAGCCACCTGTCAGCCGTGCACATGGCTCTGAGCGCAGTCAACCTGGCGGAGTGCGCTGGATCCTGTCTGCCTGTCGCCTCGCTGGCTGAGGTGTACGTCTCTGCAGCGCTCCGAGTCAAAGCCAGCCTGCCAAGGATCCTGCACTTCACCTCCGTACGTGCCCTTTTAGTCAGCATTCATTTGTTTGTCTGCGAATGTCAGCTGTATTTTTTGCCTGGGTGCTTGTCACATTCTGTGTAGCTGCACAATTTCTGCATGAAAGCAGGTATTTTTATTTAAAAAGGGCATACTTTTCTCTGCTAGTTTTGCACTTTTTGTTCACATGTGAATAGAACTGAAAACAAATCCAGCCAGGCTAGATAACATACGGTATTTTTCGGAGTATACACTCCCGTTCAAAAGTTTGGGGTCACCCAAACAATTTTGTGGAATAGCCTTCATTTCTAAGAACAAGAATAGACTGTCGAGTTTCAGATGAAAGTTCTCTTTTTCTGGCCATTTTGAGCGTTTAATTGACCCCACAAATGTGATGCTCCAGAAACTCAATCTGCTCAAAGGAAGGTCAGTTTTGTAGCTTCTGTAACGAGCTAAACGGTTTTCAGATGTGTGAACATGATTGCACAAGGGTTTTCTAATCATCAATTAGCCTTCTGAGCCAATGAGCAAACACATTGTACCATTAGAACTAGGGATGTCCGATAATGGCTTTTTGCCGATATCCGATAGTGTCCAACTCTTTAATTACTGATACCGATATCAACCGATACCGATATATGCAGTCGTGGAATTAACACATTATTATGCCTAATTTGGACAACCATGTATGGTGAAGATAAGGTACTTTTTAAAAAAAAATAAAAAAAATAAGATAACTAAATTAAAAACATTTTCTTGAATAAAAAAGAAAGTAAAACAATATAAAAACAGTTACATAGAAACTAGTAATTAATGAAAATGAGTAAAATTAACTGTTAAAGGTTAGTACTATTAGTGGACCAGCAGCACGCACAATCATGTGTGCTTACGGACTGTATCCCTTGCAGACTGTATTGATATATATTGATATATAATGTAGGAACCAGAATATTGATAACAGAAAGAAATGGGGGGAGGGAGGTTTTTTGGGTTGGTGCACTAATTGTAAGTGTATCTTGTGTTTTTTATGTTGATTTAATAAAAATAAAAATTAAAAAAAAAACCAAAAAAAAAACCGATACGGATAATAAAAAAAACGATACCGATAATTTCCGATATTACATTTTAACGCATTTATCGGCCGATAATATCGGCAGGCCGATATTATCAGACATCCCTAATTAGAACACTGGAGTGATAGTTGCTGGAAATGGGCCTCTATACACCTATGTAGATATTGCACCAAAAACCAGACACTTGCAGCTAGAATAGTCATTTACCACATTAGCAATGTATAGAGTGTATTTCTTTAAAGTTAAGACTAGTTTAAAGTTATCTTCATTGAAAAGTACAGTGCTTTTCCTTCAAAAATAAGGACATTTCAATGTGACCCCAAACTTTTGAACGGTAGTGTTAAGTCGCTCCGGAGTATAAGTCGCACCGGCCGAAAATGCATAATAAAGAAGGAAAAAAACATATATAAGTCGCACTGGAATATAAGTCGCATTTTTTGGGGACATTTATTTGATAAAAGCCAACACCAAGAAAAGACATTTGAAAGGCAATTTAAAATGTCTAAAGAATAGTGAACAACAGGCAGAATAAGTGTACGTTATATGAGGCATAAATAACCAACTGAGAAGGTGCCTGGTATGTTAACGTAACATATTATGGTAAGAGTCATTCACATAACTATAACTTATAGAACATGCTATATGTTTACCAAACAATCTGTCACTCCTAATCGCTAAATCCCATGAAATCTTATACGTCTAGTCTCTTACGTGAATGAGCTAAATAACATTATTTGATATTTTACGCTAATGTGTTAATAATTTCACACATAAGTCGCTCCTGAGTATAAGTCTAGTTAAACTATGAAAAAAACTGCGATTTATAGTCCGTGTGTTTTTTTTTTTTAATAGGACATACAGTCGTGGTCAAAAGTTTACATACACTGGTGAAGGACATAATGTCATGGCTGTCTTGAGTTTCTAATCATTTCTACAACTTTTTTTTTGTGATAGAGTGATTGGAGCACATACTTGTTGGTCACAAAAAACATTCATGAAGTTTGGTTCTTTTATGAATTTATTATGGGTCTACTGAACATGTGAGCAAATGTGCTGGGTCAAAAGTATACATACAGCAATGTTAATATTTGCTTACATGTCCCTTGGCAAGTTTCACTGCAATAAGGCGCTTTTGGTAGCCATCCACAAGCTTCTGCTTGAATTTTTGACCACTCCTCTTGACAAAATTGGTGCAGTTCAGCTACATGTGTTGGTTTTCTGACATGGACTTGTTTCTTCAGCATTGTCCAGTCACGACTTTGGGAAGGCCATTCTAAAACCTTAATTCTAGCCTGATTTAGCCATTCCTTTACCACTTTTGACGTGTGTTTGGGGTCATTGTCCTGTTGGAACACCCAACTGCGCCCAAGACCCAACCTCTGGGCTGATGATTTTAGCTTGTCCTGAAGAATTTGTCCCATTCATTGTCCCATTTACTGTCTGTAAAGCAGCAGTTCCATTGGCAGCAAAACAGGCCCAGAGCATAATACTACCACTACCATGTTTGACGGTAGGAATGGTGTTCCCGAGATTAAAGGCCTCACCTTTTCTCCTTCAAACATATTGCTGGGTATTGTGGCAAAACAGCTAATTTTTTTGTTTCATCTGACATCACATGGACAAAGATAAGACCTTCTGGAGGAAAGTTCTGTGGTCAGATGAAACAAAAATTTAGCTGTTCGGCTGTTTTTTTGTGACCAAGTATGTGCTCCAATCACTCCATCACTAAAAAATAAGAGTTGTAGAAATGATTGGAAACTCAAGACAGCCATGATGTTATGTTCTTTACAAGTGTATGTCAACTTTTGACCACGACTGTACAAGTATTGTTATACGCACTAACTTTAAACATAATGTAAATGCTCCACTTACCGTCACTATTGTTAGTGGTTTACAAAAAGAAAATGACCGCTGGGTCAATAAACAGTGGCATTAAAGGCCTACTGAAATGACATTTTTTTATTTAAACGGGAATAGCAGATCCATTCTGTGTGTCATACTTGATCATTTTGCGATATTGCCATATTTTTGCTGAAAGGATTTAGTATAGAACAACGTCGATAAAGTTCGCAACTTTTGGTCTCTGATATAAAAAAACCCTTGCCCCTACCGGAAGTAGCGTGACGTTGTCAGGTGTTCACTCCCTCATATTTTCCTATTGTTTTCAACGCAGCTAGAGCGATTCGGACCATTACCCCATTAATTTGAGCGAGGATGAAAGATTCGTGGACGAGGAACGTTAGAGTGACGGACTAGAATGCAGTGAAATACTTTTTTTTTTTTCGCTCTGACCGTAACTTAGGTACAAGCTGGCTCGTTGGATTCCACACTCTCTCCTTTTTCTATTGTGGATCACGGATTTGTATTTTAAACCACCTCGGATACTATATCCTCTTGAAAAGGAGAGTCGAGAACGCGAAATGGACATTCAGTGCCTTTTATCTCCACGACAATACATCGGCGAAACGCTTTAGCTACGAGCTAACGTGATAGCATCGTGCTTTAACTGCATATAGAAACAAAAAAATAAACCCCTGACTGGAAGGATAGATAGAAAATCAACAATACTATTAAACCGTGGACATGTAAATACACGGTTAATGCTTTCCAGGCTGGCGAAGGTTAACAATGCTGTGCTAACGACGCCATTGAAGCTATCTTAGCAACTTAGCAACCGGACCGCACAGAGCTATGCTAAAAACATTAGCTCTCCACCTACGCCAACCAGCCCTCATCTGCTCATCAACACCCGTGCTCACCTGCGTTCCAGCGATCGACGGAAGGACGAAGGACTTCACCCGATGCGTTTGGCGGCCCGGAGACGTAGAAAGTCAAGGTGAGGTCGGCGGCTAGCGCGTCTGCTCTCCAACAAAGTCCTCCTGGTTGTGTTGCTGTAGTCCGCTGCTAATACACCGATCCCACCTACAACTGTCTTCTTTGCAGCCTTCATTGTTCATTAAACAAATTGCAAAAGATGTCCAGAATACTGTGGAATTATGAAATGAAAACAGAGCTTTTTGTATAGGATTCTACGGGGTACCATAACTTCCGTTAAACTGACTTCGTCACGCGCATACGTCATCATACCGCGACGTTTCAGCCGGATATTTCCCGGGAAATTTTAAATGTCACTTTATAAGTTAACCCGGCCGTATTGGCATGTGTTGCAATGTTAAGATTTCATCATTGATATATAAACTATCAGGCTGCGTGGTCGGTAGTAGTGGCTTTCAGTAGGCTTTTAACAGATGTGGTGAAACCTTGTTATTAATTACCTTCACAAGATACATTTGAAGTGTCTTGAGCATCCTTCATTCAGCAGCTTTAGCACAATGCTTAAATTTCGCTGCTGTTGCGCTTTGTTAGACGAACAATTATGCATATTTATGTGGACAAAACATGACCATTCGTATCAAAACCCGCTCACGAGATGTTGAGTATTTTTTTGTGTTTTCCATTTTTTCATGTAGCGGGTTTTCCTGAGTAGTGCACGCCAGGCGTGTCTGTCAACTAGCGGCAGCGTGCCTCCAGCCATGCAGTGGCTCTGTCAACCTCTCGGCCACCGCTTCTTTGTGGATGGAGATTGGGCCATTCGCAGCGTCCCTAAAGAGAGCATTTACAGCCAGGCAGGCAATACAGGTAAAAAGAGATGCATGTGTAAACGTGTGTGTGTTTGTTGTGGGAAATACTCCTGTTATTAATGGTTGTTTAACATTTCCTTGCAGTGGACCCTCTGGCTCAGGTGACGCAGGCTTTCAGAGAACACCTGCTGGAGAAGGCTCTTTACCGTGTGGCCCAGCCCAAAGGGGAGAAAAGCCCAAGCCAGAGCGAGGGGTGAGCAAATCATCCACACACAACTCTTTGGTACAAAAAAATTAGCCATTATCAGTAGAGATGTCCGATGATATTGGACTGCCGATATTATCGGCCGATAAATGCTTCAAAATGTAATATCGGAAGTTATCGGTATCGGTTTCAAAAAGTAAAATGTATGACTTTTTAAAACGCTGCTGTGTACACGGACGTAGGGAGAAGTACAGAGCGCCAATAAACCTTAAAGGCACTGCCTTTGCGTGCCGGCCCAATCTTATAATATCTACTGCTTTTCACACACACAAGTGAATGCAATGCATACTTGGTCAACAGCCATACAGGTCACACTGAGGGTTGCCGTATAAACAACTTTAACACTGTTACAAATATGCGCCACACTGTGAACCCACACCAAACAAGAATGACAAATACATTTCGGGAGAACATCCGCACCGTAAAACAACATAAACACAACAGAACAAATACCCAGAACTAGGGATGTCCGATAATGGCTTTTTGCCGATATCCGATATTGTCCAACTCTTTATTTACCGATACCGATATCAACCGATATATGCAGTCGTGGAATTAACACATTATTATGCCTAATTTGGACAACCAGGTATGGTGAAGATAAGGTACTTTTAAAAAAAAAAAAAAAAAAAAGATAACTAAATTAAAAACATTTTCTTGAATAAAAAAGAAAGTAAAACAATATAAAAACAGTTACATAGAAACTAGTAATTAATGAAAATGAGTAAAATTAACTGTTAAAGGTTAGTACTATTAGTGGACCAGCAGCACGCACAATCATGTGTGCTTACGGACTGTATCCCTTGCAGACTGTATTGATATATATTGATATATAATGTAGGAACCAGAATATTGATAACAGAAAGAAATGGGGGGAGGGAGGTTTTTTGGGTTGGTGCACTAATTGTAAGTGTATCTTGTGTTTTTTATGTTGATTTAATAAAAAAATTTAAAAAAATAAAATAAAAAAAACCGATACAGATAATAAAAAAAACGATATCGATCATTTCCGATATTACATTTTAACGCATTTATCGGCCGATATTATCGGACATCCCTACCCAGAACCCCTTGCAGCACTAACTCTTCCGGGACGCTACAATATACACACCCCCCTCCCCCACCCCCACCTCAACCCCGCCCCCTCCCAACCCCGCCCACCTCAACCTCCTCATGCTCTCTCCGGGAGAGCATGTCCCAAATTCCAAGCTGCTGTTTTGAGGCATGTTAAAAAAAAATAATGCACTTTGTGACTTCAATAATAAATATGGCAGTGCCATGTTGGCATTTTTGATTTATTTTGGAAAACCTTGTTACATTGTTTATCAAGGGTGATGGGTCAAATGCAGAGAATAGTTTCGCCACACCTGGTGTGTGTGTGACAATCATTGGTACTTTAACTTTAACTTTAATGCATCCAGCGGGGCATCACAGCAACATTAGGCATAATAACATGTTAATTCCCCGACTGTATATATCAGTATCGGTTGATATCTGAATTTTTAATTAAGAGTTGGACAATATCAGATTATCGGATATCGGCGAAAAAGCCATTATCAGACAGACTGTATATTGTAGTGTCCCGGAAGAGTTAGTGCTGCAAGGGGTTCTGGGTATTTGTTCTGTTGTGTTACGGTGCGGATGTTCTCCCGAAATGTGTTTGTCATTCTTGTTTGGTGTGGGTTCACAGTGTGGCGCATATTTGTAACCGTGTTAAAGTTGTTTATACGGCCACCCTCAGTGTGACCTGTATGGCTGTTGACCAAATATGCCTTGCATTCACTTGTGTGTGTGAAAAGTCGTAGATATTATGTGACTGGGCCGGCACGCAAAGGCAGTGCCTTTAAGGTTTATTGGCGCTCTGTACTTCTCCCTACGTCCGTGTACACAGCGGCGTTTTAAAAAGTCATACATTTTACTTTTTGAAACCGATGCCGATAATTTTGACACCGATACCGATAATTTCCGATATTACATTTTAAAGCATTTATCGGCCGATAATATCGGCAGTCCGATATTATCGGACATCTCTAATAATAATGTTAATAAATGATCTACTGAAAGACAAAAAACATCTGTGGTACATTACATGGGACATGTAAGTGTTAAAAAGACAGCCAAAAGAGGTTGGTGGATAAGAATACATCTAAAGGTAAAATATAGTGTAGAAATGCACCCAATTGCAGGAAATGTAGTTTTGATTTTCCAAATTTTTTATTGCTTTGTTTACCTTTTTTTTCTCCACAATATTCCTCTTTTTTTTCCTCAAAGGGTGCTCACATCCATGAAACATATACACTACCGTTCAAAAGTTTGGGGTCACCCAAACAATTTTGTGGAATAGCCTTCATTTCTAAGAACAAGAATAGACTGTCGAGTTTCAGATGAAAGGTCTCTTTTTCTGGCCATTTTGAGCGTTTAATTGACCCCCACAAATGTGATGCTCCAGAAACTCAATCTGCTCAAAGGAAGGTCCGTTTTGTAGCTTCTGTAACGAGCTAAACTGTTTTCAGACGTGTGAACATGATTGCACAAGGGTTTTCTAATCATCAATTAGCCTTCTGAGCCAATGAGCAAACACATTGTACCATTAGAACACTGGAGTGATAGTTGCTGGAAATGGGCCTCTATACACCGTTGTAGATATTGCACCAAAAACCAGACATTTGCAGCTAGAATAGTCATTTAGCACATTAGCAATGTATAGAGTGTATTTCTTTAAAGTTAAGACTAGTTTAAAGTTATCTTCATTGAAAAGTACAGTGCTTTTCCTTCAAAAATAAGGACATTTCAATGTGACACCAAACTTTTGAACGGTAGTGTATATCTACACTACATGGACACTTATTGTATGGATGCTATTCCAAATGTCAAATATGCAATATCCATCTGTCAGTGTTTTTCTACATGAGTCAATACCATGATAATTTTTTCTTCCATTTGTATAATTCAGTATATCAGACATACCGTATTTCCTTGAATAGCCGCAGGGGCGCTAATTAATTTAGAACCTCTTCTCACTCCTGCGCTTACCAAAAGCATGCGGGATGGGCAAGCATGCGCTAATTATTTTAAAACCTCTTCTCACTCCGGCGCTTACCTTATCATGAAAAGCACTTTTAATAAAAAAAACGTTATTATGGTCTTACCTTTACTTATAAATGATGTCCATCTGCAGCTGCTTCTGATCAAAGGCAGTCTTCCTTATCTTTCTTCAGTTTTAGAAGTCTCTGGAGATATTCCTTTAATTATTACCTCCTGCTTCGATTGAAAGTCCAGTTTAGAAAACTGTTTTATCTTAGATATGTAATCCTCCATGGTAAAAGTGCAAGCAAACGATCGCAGCTCACGCTTGCTGCTTGTTGTCTTCTTCTGCAGCACCGGTCTTTTGCAGTACTGGTAGTCGCAAGAAGGATCACTAGCGCCCTCTACCACCTGGAGCCGGGAGTCATTTAATGACTCATATTTGACCCGGCGGAAGTGCCAAGCATGCGCTAATTATTTTGCGAAACGAGTTTGACCCGGCTGTAATTCTAGGCAGGCAAATACTATATTCCCTGCGGCAATTCAAGGAAATACGGTAGATCTTATCTGTCTTTATTTAACAAAAAAGAAAACCACAACTTTTGTACCTTAAAATACAAAACCTTTAGAAAGGAAAGAGGATTGTACATTTAAATCCAATGAGCTGCATATACCGTATATATGTGAAGGAAATGGTGTCCAGTATTTTATCATTTAAATTTTTTTTTTTTCTTTTATCAGGGAGTACGCTGATGCTCTGGAGTATCTGCAGCTGCTGATTAGTGCCTCTGATGCAGCTGGTGCCACATCCCAATCCTTTGCTATTGGCTCCAACATGGCGACTGTGACCGGTACGTATCTGATGCTGATGATACATTTGTTGAATGTTTTCATTATAATCATCAGTCGTAACTAGGGTTGTACGGTATACCGGTACTAGTATAGTACCGTGATACTAATGAATCATATTCGATGCTATACCGCATCTAAAAAGTACTGGTCCCCCCCACGCCCCCGTCGTGGTCATGTCCTGTCATTGCTGGTTTTACGAGCAGAGGAGCATGTTCGGCAGCGCACAATCACGGAGTACTTACAAGCAGACACAGTGTGTAGACAGAAAAGGAAGAATGTATGCATTTTGGCTTAAAAACCAACGATAAAGGTGAAGTTATAACACTGAAACACCCTCAGGAAAAAGTGCTTTAAGACTTTTCTTACAAGTATCATTATCACTGCAGGACGAGGAATAGCTAAACATGCCGTAGCTCACCGGCGTCACAATGTAAACAAACGCCATTGGTAGATCTACACCTGACATCCACTGTAATGATACCAAGTACAGGAGCGTATCTAGTCGATACTACTATGATTAGCTTCACAAAATCTTTTTTTCGTTTAAAAAAAATGTATATTGTGTTTATAAACTCAGGAAATATGTCCCTGGACATATGAGGACTTTGAATATGACCAATGTATGATCCTGTAACTACTTGGTATCGGATTGATACCTAAAAATTTGTGGTATCATCAAAAACTAATGTAAAGTATCAAAGAAGAGAAGAATAAGTGATTATTACATTTGAACAGAAGTGTAGATAGAACATGTTAAAAGAGAAAGTAAGCAGATATTAACAGTAAATGAAGAAGTAGATTAATAATTCATTTTCTACCACTTGTCCTTTATAATTTTGACAAAATGATAGAATGGAAAATGACACAATATGTTACTGCATATGTCAGCAGCTAAATTATGAGCCTTTGTTTGTTTACTTACTACTAAAAGACAAGTTGTCTTGTATGTTCATTATTTTATTTAAGGTCAAGTTTACAATAATAAACATATGTTTAATGCACCAAAAATGTTTTTGTTAAAATAAAGCCAATAATGCAATTTTTGCGGTGCCCTTTATCTAGAAAAGTATCGGAAAGTATCAAAATACATTTTGGTACTGGTACCAAAATGCAACACTAGTCGTAACTGTAGAAGTGATGTTGGCAGGTTTTCAATGAAGTGTGTCCCCGGGACTCATTTTATTTCTTTGACGTGTTTGGTTTTCACACGCTTTGTTTTTCTAGTGGCACGAGCCATCTGTCTCTTCTTGTTGCTCTGCGGTCACCAGTTGTGCCGACACGCGCACGATTGTTTCTCTTTTAGAATAACACGATAGATAGATAGATAGATAGTATTTTATTGATTCCTTCAGGAGAGTTCCCCCAGGAAAATTAAAATTCCAGCAGCAGTGTACAGAATTGAGACATAATTTAAAAAGTAAATAATAAATAATGGGGGTATATGTTATTGCAGGGGTCACCAACGCGGTGCCCGTGGGCACCAGGTAGCCCGTAAGGACCAGATGAGTAGCCCGCTGGCCTGTTCTAAAAATAGCTCAAATAGCAGCACTTACCAGTGAGCTGCCTCTATTTTTTAAATTGTATTTATTTACTAGCAAGCTGGTCTCGCTTTGCCCGACATTTTTAATTCTAAGAGAGACAAAAGTCAAATAGAATTTGAAAATCCAAGAAAATATTTTAAAGACTTGGTCTTCACTTGTTTAAATAAATTCATTAATTTTTTTTACTTTGCTTCTTATAACTTTCAGAAAGACAATTTTAGAGAAAAAATACAACCTTAAAAATGATTTTAGGATTTTTAAACACATATACCTTTTTACCTTTTAAATTCCTTCCTCTACTTTCCTGACAATTTAAATCAATGTTCAAGTAAATTTATTTTTTTTATTGTAAAGAATAATAAATACATTTTAATTTAATTCTTCATTTTAGCTTCTGTTTTTTCGACGAAGAATATTTGTGAAATATTTCTTCAAACTTATAATGATTAAAATACAAAAAAATTATTCTGGCAAATCTAGAAAATCTGTAGAATCAAATTTAAATCTTACTTCAAAGTCTTGAAATTCTTTTAAAATTTTGTTCTGGAAAATCTAGAAGAAATAATGATTAGTCTTTGTTAGAAATATAGCTTGGTCCAATTTGTTATATATTCTAACAAAGTGCAGATTGGATTTTAAACTTTTTAAAACATGTCATCAAAATTCTAAAATTAATCTTAATTAGGAAAAATTACTAATGACGTTCCATAAATTGTTTTTTAAATTTTTTCAAAAAGATTCGAATTAGCTAGTTTTTCTCTTCTTTTTTTCGGTTGAATTTTAAAGAGTCGAAATTGAAGATAAACTATGTTTCAAAATTTAATTGTCATTTTTTTCGTGTTTTCTCCTCTTTTAAATCGTTCAATTAAGTGTAAATATCATTAATTATTAATAATAACATAGAGTTAAAGGTAAATTGAGCAAATTGGCTATTTCTGGCAATTTATTTAAGTGTGTATCAAACTGGTAGCCCTTCGCATTAATCAGTACCTAAGAAGTAGCTCTTGGTTTCAAAAAGGTTGGTGACCCCTGTGTTATTGTTTTGCATCCCTTGTCATCCTAGCACCCCCCCCCCGACAATTCTCATTAACAATTTTTGTCAACAAATGCTTGCACCCTGACCCTACTAGTTACTGTGATTTTAAAGACGAGTTGTTGTTCACAATGTATTGTTTTTCATGGGAAATGGGAGTGTATGGAGAGTAGAGATGTCTGATAATGGCTTTTTTGCCGATATTCCGATATTGTCCAACTTTTAATTACCGATTCCGATATCAACCGATACATATATATACAGTCGTGGAATTCACACATTATGTCTAATTTTTTTGTGATGCCCCGCTGGATGCATTAAACAATGTAACAAGGTTTTCCAAAATAAATCAACTCAAGTTATGGAAAAAAATTGCCAACATGGCACTGACATATTTATTATTGAAGTCACAAAGTGCATTATTTTTTTTAACAAAGCTCAAAACAGCAGCTTGGAATTTGCATGAGGAGGTTGAGGTGGGCGGGTTTGAGGTGTGTGTGTGTGTGGGGGGGGGGGGGGGGGGGGCTGTATATTGCATACTTGCCAACCCTCCCGATTTTTCCGGGAGACTGACGAATTTCAGTGCCCCCTCCCGAAAACCTCCCGGGGCAACCATTCTCCCGAATTTCTCCCGATTTCCACCCGTGCAACAATATTGGGGGCGTGCCGGCCCAGTCATATAATATATGCAGCTTTTACACACACATAAGTGAATGCAAGGCATACTTGGTCAACAGCCATACAGGTCACACTGAGGGTGACCGTATAAACAACTTTAACACTGTTACAAATATGCGCCACACTGTTGAGTTGAGTTGAGTTTGAGTTTATTTCGAACATGCAAGCATACAACATGATACATCACAATTTCCAGTTTCTCTTTTCAACATGTTCGAAAAGGACTAGGAAGAAGCAGAGCTTATTTAATCCTACCCCTTTTCTTTACATAACAGTTGCAAAACTTTTTGTTCACTTCCTGTTCACAATTTTTTCACAATAAACTCCATAAGTAATCACAATAAAAATAAATAAATAAATAATAGTAAGAATTTAATAATAATAATTGGTGAAGTAAGTTATATTTCATATGATGAGATAAGTAAGATTACTTTAAGAATGAATGAATGGATGGATGAAATAAATTGAGAATGTTTGTCATGGTTCTTCTTTGTACTTTGTAAACACTTTAAGTTTGAAGAGTTTCTTGAAGTGTATCATATTAGTACATTGCTTTATTGCTTTGCTTAATCCATTCCATAATTTAATTCCACATACTGATATACTGAAGGTCTGTGAACCCACACCAAACATAAAAGACAAACACATTTCGGGAGAACATCCGCACCGTAACACAACATAAACACAACAGAACAAATACCCAGAATCCCTTGCAGCACTAACTCTACAATACGCTACAATATACACCCCCGCTACCACCAAACCCCGCCCCCCACAACCCCGCCCCTCCACATCTCCCGAATTCAAAGGTCTCAAGGTTGGCAAGTATGGTATATTGTAGCGTCCCGGAAGAGTTAGTGCTGCAAGGGGTTCTGGGTATTTGTTCTGTTGTGTTACGGTGCGGATGTTCTCCCGAAATGTGTTTGGTGTGGGTTCACAGTGTGGCGCATATTTGTAACTGTGTTAAAGTTGTTTATACGGCTACCCTCAGTGTGACCTGTATGGCTGTTGACCAAGGCAGTGCCTTTAAGGTTTATTGGCGCTCTGTACTTCTCCCTACGTCCGTGTACACAGCGGCCTTTTAAAAAGTCATACATTTTACTTTTTGAAACCTATACCGATAATTTCCGATATTACATTTTAAAGCATTTATCGGCCGATAATATCGTCAGTCCGATATTATCGGACATCTCTACTGGAGAGTGCGCTTACTGCGTCCTTTCAGATTTGAATGCATGAAGGACGCAGGACGTGTACCCAGCAACATCCCTGCTGTAGTAATTAATATTAATGCTTCTGTTTTGATTGTTTTCATGTTTTCATGCCATTGCCAGAGCCACTCTTTTTTGCTTTTCCAGCCCTCAATCTTCACTCCAACTGCTCCGTTTTCCTTAATATTCCTAATGAAAGCAGCAAGCTAACGTTGATTTTCACATTACGGAGATCGAGTGGCGCCATTTTTCCTGGGCTGATTTCCACCCTCCCACCGCTTCACTTTGTGCTTACTGATCACTCATCTGAGCAAAAAAAGAAAAGGGGCCTCAGCTTGCCAAACGGGAGGCATCCGCTGAATTGCTTCATCTATCTTCAGTGCTGTCAAATCAGTGATCACCTTGGGGGTGGTGGTGGTGGTGGTGGTGGTGGTGGTGGTGGTGGTGGTGGCGGGGGAGGTGTCAAAGGCATGGCTGGGATGTTAATGGCAGACTTTTCTTGGCACTGCCTCAGTGTTGGAATTCTGTGTGCGTGAGCCCCGTCTGAACGGAGGTGCTTTCTTCTCATAACCGACTCGTCAAAATGGTATCTGTCCTCATCATGCTGTAAGTTTACCGCTAGGCTGCGACAGATTGATTCAGAGGTCAAACGCAGACGGCGCAAGTGATTCCACTCCTGCCTGAGCGGGACTCCAATATTACACAGCAAAAAGTCAGTGTTCAAAACCAAGGGAAAAAAATACAAAAATGAGGGGTATTTTATTTGAACGAAGCAAAATTATCTGCCAATAGAACAAGAAAATTTAGCTTGTCAAGACTTTCCAAAACAAGTAAAATTAGCTAATTTCAATGAACCCAAAAATACCTTTAAAATAAGTATATTCTCACTAATAACAAGTGCACTTTTCTTGGTAGAAAAAAAGAGACCTTTTTGCTCAATATGTTGAAAAATATTCTTAAATGAAGTAAATGCTAGTGCCATTATCTTGACATAATGATATGCGCTCGGCATTACATTTCTTGAAACCAGCAAACTTATACTAAAAACTAGGGATGTCCGATAATAGCTTTTTGCCGATATCCGATATGCCGATATTGTCCAACTCTTTAATTACCGATACCGATATCAACCGATATATACAGTCGTGGAATTAACACATTATTATGCCTAATTTGGACAACCAGGTATGGTGAAGATAAGGTACTTTTTAAAAAAATGAATCAAATAAAATAACATAAATTAATTAAAAACATTTTCTTGAATAAAAAAGAAAGTACAACAATATAAAAACAGTTACATAGAAACTAGTAATCAATGAAAATGAGTAAAATTAACTGTTAAAGGTTAGTACTATTAGTGGAGCAGCAGCACGCACAATCATGTGTGCTTACGGACTGTATCCCTTGCAGACTGTATTGATATATATTGATATATAATGTAGGAAGCAGAATATTAATAACAGAAAGAAACAACCCTTTTGTGTGAATGAGTGTAAATGGGGGAGGGAGGTTTTTTGGGTCGGTGCACTAATTGTAAGTGTATCTTGTGTTTTTTATGTTGATTTAATTAAAAAAAAAAAACAAACAAAAAAAAAACCGATACTGATAATAAAAAAAAACGATACCGATAATTTCCGCTATTACATTTTAACGCATTTATCGGCAGACCGATATTATCGGACATCTCTACTAAAAACTAGTTTATTGTTCTTAATGGAAAGGCAACAAGGCAAGCGCTTGTTACTCTCGGGGTCTCCTAGCCGCTCAGGCAAATCATATGGTCTAAAAATGCATTTTTCCATGGATAACATGACATCATCGCGCCAAGTGCGTGCTCTTTCAGTCAATTAGTGCGCATATATACAAAAATTGTAATTGTCATTTTGAAGAATTTATCTGAATGTGCATGAACTATTTCTGTTCAAAATAGTTTAAAATGTTAAACGTTTGAATATTAACTGTCAGTTTACTGTACTGTGCCAACTGTACTACTATATGAGTACGTGTTTTCTATTGTTTCATTGAAAATAAAACAGCAAAGTCCATTTGGCTGTCATCTGTTTTAATTATGAGACACGATTGTGTCAAAGTCATGATTTTTTTTTTCATGCTTGAAGTAAGAAATTATTACTTTAAAAAAAGTAGTTTTATACTTGTGAGTGTTGATGACACAGCTTTGCAACAGTTGATATTCTAGTTTCAAGCATGTTTTACTCAATATAGGTCATCAAATCTCAGCTACAAGCTGTAATATCTTACTGACATCATTTAGGACAGGGGTCGGCAACCCGCGGCTCTAGAGCCGCATGCGGCTCTTTAGCGCCGCCCTAGTGGCTCTCTGGAGATTTTTCAACAATGTATGAAAAATCGAAAAAGATGAGGGGAAAAAAATATATTTTTTGTTTTAATATGGTTTCTGTAGGAGGACAAAGATGACACAAACCTCCCTTATTGTTATAAAGCACATTGTTTATATTTAACATGCTTCACTGATTCGAGTATTTGGCGAGCGCCGTTTTGTCCTACTAATTTTGGCGGTCCTTGAACTCATCGTAGTTTGTTTACATGTATAACTTTCTCCGACTTTCTAGGACGTGTTTTATGCCACTTCTTTTTCCGTCTCATTTTGTCCACCAAACTTTTAACATTGTGCATAAATGCACAAAGGTGAGTTTTGTTGATGTAATTGACTTGTGTGTAGTGCTAATCAGACATATTTGGTCACTGCATGACTGCAAGCTAATCGATGCTAACATGCTATTTAGGCTATCTATATGTACATATTGCATCATTATGCCTCGTTTGTAGCTATATTTGAGGTCATTTAGCTTCCTTTAAGTCATCATTCAATTTATATCTCATGATACACTATCTGTGTGTAATATGGCTTTTAATTTTTTGCGGCTCCAGACAGATTTGTTTTTGTATTTTTGGTCCAATATGGCTCTTTCAACATTTTGGGTTGCCGACCCCTGATTTAGGACCAAAACACTTAAAACAAGTAAAACACTCTAACATAACATCTGCTTAGTGAGAAGAATTATCTTATCAGACAGAAAATAAGCAAATATCACCCTTATTTGAGATATTTCATCTTACTTAGATTTCAGTTTTTGCAGTGTAGTGCACGCTCACACCGGCCAAGTAAAAACTGCTAACAATAAAAAACTAAAGGAAAATAATTTTTGTGCTCGTGTCTGTGAATTGACATTTTTTTGAATAGTCTGAGAGTTTCGGAGGTCCTTCATTGTCTTGTGTCCCAGTTGTGCCTTCTCCTTAGTTGTAGTATGTGTCTGCTTCGGGATCCCCCCCCCCCCCCCCTCCAAAAAAAAAGCTCCTACCTTGTAGAACAGGGGTCACCAACGCGGTGCCCGCGGGCACCAGGTAGCCCGTAAGGACCAGATGAGTAGCCCGCTGGCCTGTTCTAAAAATAGCTCAAATAGCAGCACTTACCAGTGAGCTGCCTCTATTTTTTTAATTTTATTTATTTACTAGCAAGCTGGTCTCGCTTTGCCCGACATTTTTAATTCTAAGAGAGACAAAACTCAAATAGAATTTGAAAATCCAAGAAAATATTTTAAAGACTTGGTCTTCACTTGTTTAAATAAATTCATTCATTTTTTTACTTTGCTTCTTATAACTTTCAGAAAGACAATTTTAGAGAAAAAATACAACCTTAAAAATGATTTTAGAATTTTTAAACACATATACCTTTTTACCTTTTAAATTCCTTCCTCTTCTTTCCTGACAATTTAAATCAATGTTCAAGTAAATTTATTTTTTTTATTGTAAAGAATAATAAATACATTTTAATTTAATTCTTCATTTTAGCTTCTGTTTTTTCGACGAAGAATATTTGTGAAATATTTCTTCAAACTTATTATGATTAAAATACAAAAAAATTATTCTGGCAAATCTAGAAAATCTGTAGAATCAAATTTAAATCTTATTTCAAAGTCTTTTGAAATTCTTTTAAAATTTTTGTTCTGGAAAATCTAGAAGAAATAATGATTTGTCTTTGTTAGAAATATAGATTGGTCCAATTTGTTATATATTCTAACAAAGTGCAGATTGGATTTTAACCTTTTTAAAACATGTCATCAAAATTCTAAAATTAATCTTAATCAGGAAAAATTACTCATGTGTCCAGGGACATATTTCCTAAGTTTATTTATATAATATACATTTTAAAAAAAACAAAAGAAGATTTTGTGATGCTAAAAAAATATTGATGTAATCATAGTAGTATTGACTAGATACGCTTCTGTACTTGGTATCATTACAGTGGATGTCAGGTGTAGATCCACAAATGGCGTTTGTTTACATTGTGACGCCGGTGAGCTATTCCTTGTCCTGCAGTGATAATGATACTTGTAAGAAACTTTCTTTATTTGTCGCCATGGAAGTGAGGATTAGTGATTTAGAAGTAGCTAAAACAAGGGTGTACCCCCGCCTTCAGCCTGAATGCAGCTGAGAAAGGCTCCAGAACCCCACCGTAACCCCGAAAGGGACAAACGGTAGAAAATGAATGGATGGATGGATGGATAAAACACTGCCGACTGCGGATGGACTTTAGCCAGGTCTCAAAGCACCTCTTCCCGAGGGTGTTTCAATGTTATAACTTCACCTTTATCTTTACTTTTTAAGCCAAAATGCGTTCATTCTTCCTTTTCTGTCTGCTTGTAAGTACTCTGTGATTGTGCGCTGCCGAACATGCTCCTCTGCTCGTAACCCAGCGATGTCATGACGTGACGACGACGAGGGGGTGTGGGAGGCGGGTACTTTTTCGAGGCGGTATAGTATCGAATATGATTCATTAGTATTGATGTACTATACTAATACCGGTATACCGTACAACCACATTGAACAGTGTAGAAAAATATGGTAATAGTGTGTTTGCTTTTATGGTCTTCACTTTTTGAATGCTTTCCTCCCGTCTTCTAGGCTGTGACCCCCACTCCAAGTGGTGGTCCTCTGTCACCGTGGTGATCATCAACTGGCTCCAAGGCGACGACACGGCTGCAGAGAGGCTGTATCCGACTGTGGAGCACCTGCCGCGCACCTTGCAGAATGTGGAGTAAGTCTTGGCTTCCTTGTATCCCCCTCCTTACCCCCCCCTACCCCGCCTCCCACGTGCACGCTGACCTGCATCCCGCACCTGTCTCAGGAGCCTCCTGCCCAAGGCCTGTCTCAACACCTTCCGAGCCGTGCGGGCTCTGTTGTCCAAGCCGGAGAACTGCCAGCTGAGTCTGAGTCACAGTGACAAGGCCAGCGCCCTACTCCGAGACAGTCTCAACCTGGGCCCGCACTCTCACAGCTGCAGTTTAGACAAGGTACACAACACACCAGCACACGTTTGTTTCCCCGTAAAAGTTGTTGTTGCTTAGCACTCCTTTGTGGGCACTCAAAATGCAATAAAACACGCCCGAGCATGCATCTGTTGCGTTGTAACAGATGTGTGTGCACTACACTGCAAAAAGTCAATGTTCAGAAACAAGAAAAAAAAATACAAAAATGAGGGGTATTTTACTTGAACTAAGCACAATTATCTGCCAATAGAACAAGAAAATTTGGCTTGTCAAGACTTTCCAAAACAAGTAAAATTAGCTAACTTCAATGAACCCAAAAATACCTTAAAATAGGTATATTCTCACTAATAACAAGTGCACTTTTCTTGGTAGAAAGAACAAATAAGAGACCTTTTTGCTCAATGTGTTGAAAAATATTCTTAAATGAAGTAATTGCTAGTGCCATTATCTTGACAATGATATGCGCTGGGCATTACATTTCTTGAAACCAGCAAACTTATACTAAAAACTAGTTTATTGTTCTTAATGGAAAGGCAACAAGGCAAGCGCTTGTTACTCTCGGGGTCTCCTAGCCGCTCAGGCAAATCATATTGTCTAAAAATGCATTTTTCCATTGATAACATGACATCGCGCCAAGTGCGTGCTCTTTCAGTCATTAGTGTGCAAGGAATATATGTATATATATATATATATATATATATATATATATATATATATATATATATATATATATATATATATATATATATATTTATATATATATATATATATATATATATATATATATATATATATTTATATATATATATATATATTTATATATATATATATATATATTTATATATATATATATATATATATATATATATATATATATATATATATATATATATATATATATTAGGGCTGCAACAACTAATCGATTAAATCGATTAAAATCGATTATAAAAATGGTTGGCGATTAATTTAGTCATCGATTCGTTGGATCTATGCTATGCGCATGCGCAGAGGCTACGTTTTTTTGTTTTTTTTTAAACCTTTATTTATAAACTGCAACATTTACAAACAGCTGAGAAACAATAATCAAAATAATAGGGGTGTAACGGTACGTGTATTTGTATCGAACTGTTTCGGTACGGGGGTTTCGTTTTGGTGCGGAAGTGTACCGAACGAGTTTCCACACGGACTTATTAACTAGCGTAACGCACGTTGTGTAAAGAATAATCAAAATGACGGACATTTGAGGCATTTAAGAAACTCCGCCCTGACAGCTGCGCAAAAGAGGACATGTCCGGTGAAAAGAGGACGTATTGTCAGTCTATCCTAGCCCGTTAGCTGTTAGCATGCTAGCAAAAGAGGACTAGCAGCGATCGGTTTCACCGGACGTGAAACCGATTGCTGCTAGCATGCTAGCAGCTAACAGGCTAGGATAGACTGACCATACGTCCTCTTTTCACCGGACATGTCTTCTTTTGCGGAGCTGTCAGGGCGGTGTTTCATAAATGCCTCAAATGTCCAGCATTTTGAGTTAGGGTTGCGTGTATTTTCAATGTACGTTCAGGGTTAAGAAGGGGTTAAAAACAAAACAAATTGTGCGTGCAGCAGCATTGGTGAGGGAGGGGCAGAGACAGAGAGAGCGTGAGAGTTGTGATAAACGCGCATGCGTCGTCAGGCTCTGCTTTTTATCGATACATTTATCAGATTTAATGTTTTATTATCTATAGCAGGGTGTCAAAAGTGTGCATTTTTGTAACATTTTCCTTGTTTTATTTGGCAAGTTGAAAGAACATGGCGCCAGTATGCTGTTTTTTTTTTCAATAAAATACTGGAAAGGATAGAAATGTAGTTTGTCTCTTTTATCCGATTATTAATCGATTAATCGAAGTAATAATCGACAGATTAATCGATTATCAAATTAATCGTTAGTTGCAGCCCTAATATATATATATATATATATTTGTGCATGAACTATTTCTGTTCAAAATTGTTTGAAATGTCACATGTTAAATGTTTAAATATTAGTTTACTGTACTGTGCCAACTGTACTACTATATGAGTACCTGTTTTCTATTGTTTCATTGAAAATACAACAGCAAAGTCCATTTGGCTGTCATCTGTTTTATTTATGAGACACATTCGTGTCAAAGTCATGATTTTTTATTTCATGCTTGAAATAAGAAATGATGACTTTAAAAAAGTAGTTTTATACTTGTGAGTGTTGATGACACAGCTTTGCAACAGTTGATATTCTAGTTTAAGCATGTTTTACTCAATATAGGTCATAACATCTCAGCTACAAGCTGTAATATCTTACTGACATCATTTAGGACCAAAACCCTTAAAACAAGTAAAACACTCTAACATAAAATCTGCTTAGTGAGAAGAATGATCTTATCAGACAGAAAATAAGCAAATATCACCCTTATTTGAGATATCTCACTTAGATTTCAGTTTTTGCAGTGCACTCGTCACACAGGCAAGTCTTGTGTGTTTCCGTCAGTCCACCCCAGGGCAGCTGTGGCTATGAAAGTAGCTTACCACCACCAGGTGTGAATGAATGATGGGTTCTACATGTAAAGCGACTTTGGGTACTTAGAAAAGCGCTATATAAATCCCAGGTATTTTTATTATTATTATTTCTGGCCTGAGCTGTGGTGCATTGTAGTTGCATTGCATGTGTTGCCAGGTGAGTGCAATGTTCCTGCAGTGCAACACAGAGCTGAGCCTCCAACAACAATTCTATACTTCCATGTTATGTTTGGAACCACATCTGCCTGCTTTTGGGTTTTTGTCATGTTTAACCCTTGCAAATCCATCACCAGGTGGTCCAATTACTGCTGTGCGACCTGCTGTTGGTGATGAGGACCAACGTGTGGCGTCTTCAGCAGCAGGGGCCCAACGCCGCCGGACTGGGATCGGCGGGCCCCGGCACAGGCCCCAATGGGGTCCACCAGGCCTCGCCGCCTGAGCTCCAAGGCTTTCAGCAAGATCTGAGCTCGCTACGCAAGCTGGCTCAGAGCTTCAGGCCGGCCATGCGAAGAGTATGTAGATGCTCTTTATGGTTTCGTTGTTTCTTTGTTGTGTGTTAATTAGACGGATTATGCGAAAACTATTTGATGAATCTTGCATGAATCCTACTGACAAAATTCATAGGAATACAGTCGTGGTCAAGAGTTTACATACACTTGTAAAGAACATAATGTCATGGCTGTCTTGAGTTTCCAATCATTTCTACAACTCTTATTTTTTTGTGATAGAGCAGGGGTCACCAACCTTTTTGAAAGCAAGAGCTACTTCTTGGGTACTGATTAATGCGAAGGGCTACCAGTTTGATACACACTTAAATAAATTGCCAGAAATAGCCAATTTGCTCAATTTACCTTTAACTCTATGTTATTATTAATAATTAATGATATTTACACTTAATTGAACGGTTTAAAAGAGGAGAAAACACGAAAAAAATGACAATTACATTTTGAAACATAGTTTATCTTCAATTTCGACTCTTTAAAATTCAACCGAAAAAAAGAAGAGAAAAACTAGCTAATTTGTATCTTTTTGAAAAAATTTAAAAAAGAATTTATGGAACATCATTAGTAATTTTTCCTGATTAAGATTAATTTTAGAATTTTGATGACATGTTTTAAAAAGGTTAAAATCCAATCTGCACTTTGTTAGAATATATAACAAATTGGACCAAGCTACATTTCTAACAAAGACAAATCATTATTTCTTCTAGATTTTCCAGAACAAAAATTTTAAAAGAATTTCAAAAGGCTTTGAAGTAAGATTTAAATTTGATTCTACAGATTTTCTAGATTTGCCAGAATAATTTTTTTGTATTTTAATCATAATAAGTTTGAAGAAATATTTCACAAATATTCTTCGTCGAAAAAACAGAAGCTAAAATGAAGAATTAAATTAAAATGTATTTATTATTCTTTACAATAAAAAAATAAATTTACCTAAACATTGATTTAAATTGTCAGGAAAGAAAAGGAAGGAATTTAAAAGGTAAAAAGGTATATGTGTTTAAAAATCCTAAAACCATTTTTAAGGTTGTATTTTTTCTCTAAAATTGTCTTTCTGAAAGTTATAAGAAGCAAAGTAAAAAAAATGAATGAATTTATTTAAACAAGTGAAGACCAAGTCTTTAAAATATTTTCTTGGATTTTCAAATTCTATTTGAGTTTTGTCTCTCTTAGAATTAAAAATGTTGAGCACAGCGAGAACAGCTTGCTAGTAAATAAATACAATTTAAAAAATAGAGGCAGCTCACTGGTAAGTGCTGCTATTTGAGCTATTTTTAAAACAGGCCAGCGGGCTACTCATCTGGTCCTTACGGGCTACCTGGTGCCCGCGGGCTCCGCGTTGGTGACCCCTGCTCTAGCCAGATTTAGCCATTACTTTACCACTTTTGACGTGTGTTAGTTAAAGTTAAAGTACCAATGATTGTCACACACACACACTAGGTGTGGCTAGTGTGGAGAAATGTGTCCTCTGCATTTGACTCATCCCCTTATTCACCCCCTGAGAGGTGAGGGGAGCAGTGAGCGGCAGCGGTGACGCGCCCGGGAATCATTTTTTGGTGATTTAACCCCCAATTCCAACCCTTGATGTTGAGTACCAAGCAGGGAGGTAATGGCTCCCATTTTTATAGTCTTTGGTATGACTCGGCCGGGGTTTGAACTCACAACCTACCCATCTCAGGGCGGACACTCTAACCACTAAGCCACTGAGTAGGTTGGGGGTCAGTTGGGGGTTAGTGGTTTTGCTGCCAATGGAACTGGTGCTTTACAGAGAGTAAATGGGACAATGAAAAAAGGAGGATTACCTCCAAATTCTTCAGCCCGGAGGTTGGGTCTTGGGCACAGTTGGGTGTTCCAACAGGACAATGACCCCCAAACACACGTCAAAAGTGGTAAAGGAATGGCTAAATCAGGCTAGAATGAAGGTTTTAGAATGGACCTTTCCAAAGTCCTGACTGGACAATGCTGAAGAAACAAGTCCATGTCAGAAAACCAACACATTTAGCTGAACTGCACCAATTTTGTCAAGAGGAGTGGTCAAAAATTCCAGCAGAAGCTTGTGGATGGCTACCAAAAGCGCCTTATTGCAGTGAAACTTGCCAAGCGACATGTAAGCAAATATTAACATTGCTGTATGTATACTTTTGACCCTCACATTTTCAGTAGACCCATAATAAATTCATAAAAGAACAAAACTTCATGAATGTTTTGTGTGACCAACAAGTATGTGCTCCAATCACTCTATCACCAAAAAATAAGAGTTGTAGAAATGATTAGAAACTCAAGACAGCCATGACATTATGTTCTTTACAAGTGTATGTACACGTTTGACCACCACTGTATGTACCAAGTGACTATGAAGATGTTTAGAATGTTATCGCTGCATTTTCTGCCGCCGCTATAAAAAGTGAGCGTTTTGGGGCGATGGCTGACACATCACCCTTCACGGTGTGTAGACTTTGTCCTCGCAGCTTCAAATTTAGCTTTGTGAGTTTGAGGCCAGGCCACACACACACACACACACACCTAAAGCGGAATGTGTTGCTATGAGTCATCACTCTCGTCCCTCCTCATTTCTCATCCCTCTCTCTTGTTGCAGTTGTTCCTTCACGAGGCCACAGCCAGGCTGATGGCGGGTGCAAGCCCCACACGCACGCATCAGCTCCTAGACCGCTCGCTGCGGCGCCGGGCAACACCCGGAGCCAAGACAGGTAATCCTCCATGTACACAATACCAGGGCTAGGTGATATATCGAGTAGAGATGTCCGATAATATCGGCCTGCCGATATTATCGGCCGATAAATGCTTTAAAATGTAATATCGGAAATTATCGGTATCGTTTTTTTTAATTATCAGTATCGTTTTTTTTTATTTTATTGTTTTTTTAAAATTTTTTTTATTAAATCAACATAAAAAACACAAGATACACTTACAATTAGTGCACCAACCCAAAAAAACCTCCCTCCCCCATTTACACTCATTCACACTCAAGGGTTGTTTCTTTCTGTTATTAATATTCTGCTTCCTACATTATATATCAATATATATCAATACAGTCTGCAAGGGATACAGTCCGTAAGCACACATGATTGTGCGTGCTGCTGGTCCACTAATAGTACTAACCTTTAACAGTTCATTTTACTCATTTTCATTAATTACTAGTTTCTATGTAACTGTTTTTATATTGTTTTACTTTCTTTTGTATTCAAGAAAATGTTTTTAATTTATTTATCTTATTATTATTTTTTTTTTAAAAGGACCTTATCTTAACTATACCTGGTTGTCCAAATTAGGCATAATAATGTGTTAATTCCACGACTGTATATATCGGTATCGGTTGATATCGGTATCGGTAATTAAAGAGTTGGACAATATCGGAATATCAGCAAAAAGCCATTATCGGACATTCCTAATATCGAGTTTGTAAGATATATGAATTAAGAAAATATCGTAATATCAATATAATTTATTTCAAGTTAAAATGACCAAACACCGCTTATTTGTTGTGTTAGAATAGAATAGAATGGACTTTATTGTCATTATATTTGCATGTAACGAGATTAAGGACTCCAATTTAAGGTGCGGTAGTGGGAACAAACATGGGATAAAAATAAATTACAAAAGAGGTAATAAAGATAGAACTAAGAATTGAAATAAACAGACTACTATCCAATAAAAATAATAAGCAATCCTGTACAACAGTGGTCCCCAACCTTTTTGTAGCTGCGGACCGGTGAACGCTTGAAAATTTGTCCCACGGACCAATGGGGTGGGGGGTTGGGGGGGTGTTACATTAATTACAATTACAATTTTTTATTTTTTTTATTTATTTATTTTTTACATAAAGAAATACAATCATACGGACTGTATCCCTGCAGACTGTATTGATCTATAATGTATATATTGTGTTTTTTATGTTGATATAATTAAAAAAATAAAAATAAAAAAAAATTTTTAATTTTTTTTTTACATAAAGAAATACAATCATACGGACTGTATCCCTGCAGACTGTATTGATCTATAATGTATATATTGTGTTTTTTATGTTGATTTAATACAAAAAAAAATACAAAAAAATTTAAATTTATTTTATTTTATTTTTTTTACATAAAGAAATACAATCATGTGTGCTTACGGACTGTATCCATGCAGACTGTATTGATCTATATTGATATATAATTTATATATTGTGTTTTTTATGTTGATTTAATTTTTAAAAAAAAATAATTTAATTTATTTTTTTAAATTTCTTGTGCGGCACGGTCCCAATCGGTCCGGGCCGCGGCCCGGTGGTTGGGACCACTGCTGTACAATATACAAAACACTATACAAAATACTGTACAATATACAGAGCAAGACAAGAGCACCGGAGTAATAAATAACAATCAGTGTCGGATGTATTGCACTCGAAGGGTAATATTGCACAGTAGGGTATTAGAGGAGGATATTGTATTGTTCCTTGTTCTCCCCCGCTTGAGTGGGCTACTACACCCCTCCCCTTCCTCCTTCCAAGACGTGCTTGCACGTATAAGAACATCCTTGATTGGTTGGTTGTTTGCTATGATGAGGCACGATTGGTTGAGATTAGCGCAAAACAATAGGGACAGGCCAATCAGAGGCAGGATAGGGCGGGTCAAGGAACCAGGAAGGAAAAATCACAACAGACATCCCAAATGACGATGAGAGAGTCGGAGAAGTGAAGTGGAAATATTCAAGCGGGTATTTTACTTGAACTAAGCAAAATTATCTGCCAATAGAACAAGAAAATTTGGCTTGTCGAGACTTTCCAAAACAAGTAAAATTAGCTAACCTCAATGAACCCAAAAATACCTTAAAATAATAAGTGCACTTTTGTTGGTCGAAAAAAAAGAGACCTTTTTGCTCAATATGTTGGAAAATATTCTTAAATTTAGCAAAGCTAGTGACATTATCTTGACATAATGATATGCACTTGGCATCAATATTTCTTATTTCATGCTTGAAATAAGAAATGATGACTTTAAAAAAGCAGTTTTATACTTGTGAGTGTTGATGACACAGCTTTGCAACAGTTGATATTCTAGTTTCAAGCATGTTTTACTCAATATAGGTCATAACATCTCAGCAACAAGCTGTAATATCTTACTGACATCATTTAGGAGCAAAACCCTTAAAACAAGTAAAACACTCTAACATAAAATCTGCTTAGTGAGAAGAATGATCTTATCAGACAGAAAATAAGCAAATATCACCCTTATTTGAGATATTTCATCTTACTTAGATTCCAGTTTTTGCAGTGTACTTGTGATTTAGGGTTATACATTGCAAAAAGTCAGTGTTCAAGAAAACAACAAGAAAACAAAAACAAAAATGAGGGGTATTTTATTTGAACGAAGCAAAATGATCTGCCAATAGAACAAGAAAATTTGGCTTGTCAAGACTTTCCAAAACAAGTAAAGTTAGCTAACCTCAATGAACCCAAAAATACCTTAAAATAAGTATATTCTCACTAATAACAAGTGCACTTTTCTTGGTAGAAAAACAAATGAGACCTTTATGCTCAATATGTTGGAAAATATTCTTAAATGAAGTAAATGCTAGTGCCATTATCTTGACATAATGATATGCGCTCGTGATTTTTTTTTTCATGCTTGAAATAAGAAATGATGACTTTAAAAAAGTAGTTTTATACTTGTGAGTGTTGATGACACAGCTTTGCAACAGTTGATATTCTAGTTTCAAGCATGTTTTACTCAATATAGGTCATAACATCTCAGCAACAAGCTGTAATATCTTACTGAGATCATTTATGAGCAAAACACTTAAAACAAGTAAAACACTCTAACATCAAATCTGCTTAGTGAGAAGAATGATCTTATCAGACAGAAAATAAGCAAATATCACCCTTATTTGAGATATTTCATCTTACTTAGATTTCAGTTTTGCAGTGCACTTGTGATTTAGGGTTATACATTGCAAAAAGTCAGTGTTCAAAAAAAAGAAAAAAAATACAAAAATTAGAGGTATTTTATTTGAACGAAGCAAAATTATCTGCCAATAGAACAAGAAAATTTGGCTTGTCAAGACTTTCCAAAACAAGTAAAATTAGCTAACCTCAATGAACCCAAAAATACCTTAAAATAAGTATATTCTCACTAATAACAAGTGCACTTTTCTTGGTAGAAAAAAAAGAGACCTTTTTGCTCAATATGTTGGAAAATATTCTTCAATGCTAGTGCCATTATTTTGACATAATGTTGGAGCTCTGTAGCAACTGACCGTGCAGAAAGTCTTTGCACTATGCGCTACAGCAGCCGCTGACCCCCCTCTGTCAGTTTACGTGGCCTACCACTTGGTGGCTGAGTTGCTGTTGTTCCCAAACTCGTCCATTTTCTTATAATAAAGTTGACTTTGGAATATTTAGGAGCGAGGACATTTCACGACTGGATTTGTTGCACAGGTGGCATCCTGTGACAGTTCCACGCTGGAAATCACTGAGAGCGGCCCATTCTTTCACAAATGTTTGTAGAAACAGTCTCCATGCCTAATGCTAGGCTCACACCAACGGCGCTTTAAAGCGGCATGCAAAGCGGCGTTATAGCGTAACAAAGCCTGATTAAAGCGTGAGGGTCGTAATGGATGGTGGGAAAGCTTGTAGTGAAGCGGGACATGCGGCAAGTTCGCCAAAAATTTTTAAACCATCCATCCATCCATTTTCTACCGCTTATTCCCTTCGGGGTTGCGGGGGGCGCTGGAGCCTATCTCAGCTACAATCGGGTTTAAAAAATTCTGCGCTCTGTCAAGAATGGAATAAAACGCCGAGAGCGTATCAAAGCATGACAAAGCCTGACAAAGCTCAGCAAAACTTGACTAAAAGCGTAGGAAAGCTTAACAGATCTTGGTTCAAAGCGCGGAACCAAGTCTACAACTACAAATAGGAAGTGACTGGGATACTGACTAGTGACATTGAAACATTTATGTAAAACCAACACAGGATTACAAATCCATTCTCTTTTGCATCATTGCCTTTTTTATATGATGATCATTGTTTCTGTACTTCTTTAGAGTTTGCTGTTTGATGTTGCAGTTTGACATTACTGTCTATAATTTTTCTGTATGAAAATGTTAATAAGAATGTTACGTTTTATAAAAGAAATGCCTTTAATTAATTTCAACTAGCATAAGGAATGAAAGATAGATATTTATTAAGATGACAAAAATAAAATAAATGAAGATATAAAACATAATATAACGGGAAAAAAAGAGAAATTGAAAAAATAAATTAATATAAAAAATGGGTGGATAAAACAAATGCCTTTTAATATTTTCAACTAGCATGAAAGATAGATATTTATTAAGATGACAAAAATAAAAGAAATTAAGATATAAAACGTAATATAACGAGAAAAAAAAGAGAAATTGAAAAAATAAATGAATATAAAAAATGGGTGGATAAAACAAATGCCTTTTAATATTTTCAACTAGCATGAAAGATAGCTATTTATTAAGATGACAAAAATAAAAGAAATGAAGATATAAAACATAATATAACGGAAAAAAAAGAGAAATTGAAAAAATAGATGAATATAAAAAATGGGTGGATAAAACAAATGCCTTTTAATATTTTCAACTAGCATGAAAGATATATATTTATTAAGATGACAAAAATAAAAGAAATGAAGATATAAAACATAATATAACGGAAAAAAAAGAGAAATTGAAAAAATAGATGAATATAAAAAATGGGTGGATAAAACAAATGCCTTTTAATATTTTCAACTAGCATGAAAGATATATATTTATTAAGATGACAAAAATAAAAGAAATTAAGATATAAAACGTAATATAACGAAAAAAAGAGAAATTGAAAAAATAAATGAATATAAAAAATGAGTGGATAAAACAAATGCCTTTTAATATTTTCAACTAGCATGAAAGATAGCTATTTATTAAGATGACAAAAATAAAAGAAATTACATATAAAACATAATGTAACGGAAAAAAAAGAGAAATTGAAAAAATAGATGAATATAAAAAATGGGTGGATAAAACAAATGCCTTTTAATATTTTCAACTAGCATGAAAGATAGATATTTATTAAGATGACAAAAATAAAAGAAATGAAGATATAAAACATAATATAACGGAAAAAAAAGAGAAATTGAAAAAATAGATGAATATAAAAAATGGGTGGATAAAACAAATGCCTTTTAATATTTTCAACTAGCATGAAAGATAGATATTTATTAAGATGACAAAAATAAAAGAAATGAAGATATAAAACATAATATAACGGAAAAAAAAGAGAAATTGAAAAAATAGATGAATATAAAAAATGGGTGGATAAAACAAATGCCTTTTAATATTTTCAACTAGCATGAAAGATAGATATTTATTAAGATGACAAAAATAAAAGAAATGAAGATATAAAACGTAATATAACGGAAAAAAAAGAGAAATTGAAAAAATAAATGAATATAAAAAATGGGTGGATAAAACAAATGCCTTTTAATATTTTCAACTAGCATGAAAGATAGATATTTATTAAGATGACAAAAATAAAAGAAATGAAGATATAAAACGTAATATAACGAAAAAAAAGAGAAATTGAAAAAATAAATGAATATAAAAAATGGGTGGATAAAACAAATGCCTTTTAATATTTTCAACTAGCATGAAAGATAGCTATTTATTAAGATGACAAAAATAAAAGAAATTAGATATAAAACATAATATAACGGAAAAAAAAGAGAAATTGAAAAAATAGATGAATATAAAAAAATGGGTGGATAAAACAAATGCCTTTTAATATTTTCAACTAGCATGAAAGATAGATATTAAGATGACAAAAATAAAAGAAATTAAGATATAAAACATAATATAACTGGGAAAAAAAAGAGAAATTGAAAAAATAAATGAATATAAAAAATGGGTGGAAAAACAGTATACTGAGTTTTTCACATTTTTTTCTTATTTTTGTTGTAACAATGCACAACAGAGCTTGATAATCGTGTCAGAGCCTGATTTAAAGCGTCAGGATCGCATCAAAGCGTAATCAAGTTCAATAAAGCGTAATAAAATGTGATTTAAAGCGTATCAAAGAGGGATCAAAGCGTGAGGAACGGTAAGAAAGCGGCAACTAATTCGTATCAGAGTGTATCAAAGCATAACATTACTTCAGAGATCGGGATATTCGTGGAAAAATTGACAAAAATGACGGCGCTTTGCTCGCCGCTTGAAAGCACGGCGAGCGCCGTTGGTGTGAACCAGGCATAAGTGCTGGATTTGATACACCGGGCCAAGTGATTAGAACACCTGATTCTCATCATTTGGATGGGTGGCCAAATACTTGTGGCAATATAGTGTGTAACTGTACATGAAGAACCAAACGGTGTCCTCCTTGCGTCCGCAGAGGAAAGCGAGACCCGTCCAGGCCAGCGGGAGCAGGCGGAGGCGGTGATGCTGGCGTGCCGCTACCTCCCCCCAGCCTTCCTCTCGGCCCCCGGCCAGCGGGTGGGCATGCTGGCCGACGCCGCCCGCACCCTGGAGAAGCTCGGGGACAAGAGGACCCTCCAAGACTGCCAGCAAATGATCATTAAGCTGGGCAGCGGCACCACCGTCGCCAACAGCTAAAGGACGGCAGGCTCTCATACCAAACTGACCACACTGACTCTACCGTACACCCCACCCCCACAAAGAAGGCACTTGTGTAGGAGCCCTTTACCACAAGAAAAGAACGGTTCTTTGTGAGAGGCCATTGCAGTGCTACAATCAACCACAGAGAGGCGCATCCTCAGTGTGGTTG
>NC_084755.1:4137628-4140128 GCF_033978785.1 Entelurus aequoreus
CCTCAGGCATTGCAGATCTATGCAACCTACCACCTACCCTTAACATGCCTTCACCTAGCATGGGATCTAACCTGCTGATGTTGCTGCTCTTACGAACACTAGATGAAGCCGTTTTGAGTGTTGCCATCTCCACAGGGAATGATTGTCTTTGGACATGGATGATCACTGACTTTTCGGCCTGCGAGACATCTTCCACTGTGAGGCGCTGTCCACCAAGTGTGGACCTGAAAGTTTTGAGTTCCTTGTTCACGTTGTAGCTGTGTGAACGGGTGGCAGTTTGACCTGAGAGGAGTTCCTTTTTCCTTTTAGCAAGCAAGCTTAGAGTGTTCTTCATCTTGAGATACCATGCCACTGCTCTAAGGAGCCTTTTAGAGTTTGAAAAGGAGGAAAGCAGCTGGCTTGTGGGGGTTTCAGTGTTTACCACTGCAGTGAAGATAGTAGTGTTCTTTCTGACTTCTGGGTCATCCGGTAATACTGACTTGGAGCCCAATGCTTCCCGTGCAGGCCAACTTTCCTCTGCTTTCCATAAAAAGTCAGGGGCATGTATCCATCTCCTTTGCTGCATCAATCTGCTGGTACTCAGCCCTCTGGAGGCATCGTCAGCTGGATTGTCCTTACTGCCTACATACCTCCATTGAGACAGCTTTGTTTTGAGGGATACACCTTTGTGGGTGGCTGCACAGTCAAAAACCACCCTGAGTTTCTTCTTTTGGGGTGGTACACTCTGTGGTGTGGTATGTACCAAACCTTTGTCTGGCTGAGCTCCTGCTCTGGCACCTCCTCAGCATAGTGGCTTTCCAGAATGTCATTGAGAGATGCAACACACTCCTGTTTGAGTTGCTGGTTCCTTTCCATTTTTCTTTTCAGGTTTTGGAGGCACTGCTCGGCACTTGGGCGGTTGTTGGGCAGGTTGACCGTGGGCTTTCTGAAGGGTAATTTCAGGCTGTAGTGTCCGTCCTGTAGCACTGCCTCATTGGCTATCTCTAAAAACTGTTTGTCTTCTACTGACAGCTTAGTCTTTTCCTCTGACATTACCTCACTGAACTCCAGGTTATACTGGGAAATTAAAAGCTCCTCCAGATTTGCAACTGAAATACTGTTCACAGTTGCACTCACTGCCTGTCTCTTCTGACCTCTAAATGGCCCGTTAACCACCCATCCCAATAGCGTTCTCACTGCATGTGGACCCCCACCATGGCTATTTATAACCTCCCATGGCTCTAACAGTTTTGGAGCATTTGTGCCTATCAACAGCTCCACCTTTGAACTGATGCTCGGGAGTATAATGTTGCCTAAATATGGCCATGGGGCTATGTCTTCCTGTTTGGGGATGCTGCTTGTGGTGACTGGCATTTCTTTCTGTGTGAAGACAACAGGAAGAGGTAGGAAATGATTGCTGTCCAGTGCAGAAACTTCCAGCCCAGCTACCATGTGAGTTGGGACAGACCTTTTCTGATTCATGGTCCTTAGTAGGATATGGGTCTTTACTCCTTTTACTTTCAACTGGGACATAAGCTGTTCAGAACAGAAGCTAGCGGAGGATCCAGGGTCAAGGAGTGCATAAACTGAGAGGACCTTTCTGCCCTTCCCTGCCTTAACTTTGACTGGGACAATGGACAGAACACTCTCTTGGTCCCCGGCCCCTATATGGCCACATAGCTCTGCTCCTGCACTGCTTACATCTCTAGAGGGCTTTTCTACCCCTTTCGATACCTTGTCTTTCCTGTCATAATGTAAAACACTTGGGTGAGATTTTTTACACAGTCTACATGTCTGACGACTTGGACAAACAGAACTCATGTGCCCTATTAAAAGACAGGCAAAGCACATGCCCTGGCTCTTTAGGAAACTAAGCTTGTCTCTGTGCTTCTTCTTAATGAACAGTCTACACAACTCTAGTGGGTGTTTGTTTTTACAAATTAGACAAATGGGCTCTGAGTCAGACTCTGGCTTGGACTCCATTGGGCTAATAGTAATACTTGTGGCAAAACTACTACCAGCTGGCTTTGAGTGTTGTGGCTTTACCGAGGGTCTAGCGTTAGCCTTTCCTATTGCTGACTGCTCCTGTACCCTTAGCTCTCCAAAGACTGGATGGGCTGCCACACAAGCTTGCTTTTCTATAAAGCTAACCAGGTCTAAAACCCTTACCCTGTGGTTGTGCTCTTCCTGCTGCTCATAAGCTTTGTTGCGCCATTTCTCCTTCAGCTTGAAGGGCAACTTAAACGCAATGTTTCTCATATTGGCCACTGTGTCCAGTTCGTCCATGTACTCCGTCTCCTCCATGGCATTACAGCAGCTCCTGAGGAACATGGCGTACTCCTGCAAGGATTTGGAATCCTCTGCCTTAATTTGAGGCCAGGTCTGGACCTTATCTAGGTAAGCACAGGCAATTTTAAAGTCATGACCAAAGTTCTCTTTTAATAACCTTTTGGCTTTCTGGTAGCCTCTGTCTGGTGACATATATTCACAACTTTTGATTAGCTTTTGAGCATGGCCCTTT
>NC_084755.1:4157490-4187490 GCF_033978785.1 Entelurus aequoreus
CACCTACTTTGAGACAAGAGCTATATTGATGCATGCTTGGTTATGCTTTAAAGTCATATCCAACAATTGCGAAAACGACTTTTTACTGTCAACCGAGTTTCGTTTTTTAATGATTTCTGCTGGTGGTGTGCCTTTGCATTTTTTCCAACGCAAAAAATGTGCCTCGGCTCAAAAAAGGTAGAAAAACACTGAACTAGGTAAACAGAGAATATTTTAGAGCAGGGGTCACCAACGCGGTGCCCGCGGGCACCAGGTAGCCCGTAAGGACCAGATGAGTAGCCCGCTGGCCTGTTCTAAAAATAGCTCAAATAGCAGCACTTACCAGTGAGCTGCCTCTATTTTTTAAATTGTATTTATTTACTAACAAGCTGGTCTCGCTTTGCCCGACATTTTTAATTCTAAGAGAGACAAAACTCAAATAGAATTTGAATATCCAAGAAAATATTTTAAAGACTTGGTCTTCACTTGTTTAAATAAATTCATAATTTTTTTTACTTTGCTTCTTATAACTTTCAGAAAGACAATTTTAGAGAAAAAAATACAACCTTAAAAATGATTTTAGGATTTTTAAACACATATACCTTTTTACCTTTTAAATTCCTTCCTCTTCTTTCCTGACAATTTAAATCAATGTTCAAGTAAATTAATTTTTTTTATTGTAAAGAATAATAAATAAATTTTAATTTAATTCTTCATTTTAGCTTCTGTTTTTTCGACGAAGAATATCTGTGAAATATTTCTTCAAACTTATTATGATTAAAATTCAAAAAAATTATTTTGGCAAATCTAGAAAATCTGTAGAATCAAATTTAAATCTCATTTGAAAGTCTTGAATTTCTTTTAAAATTGTTGTTCTGGAAAATCTAGAAGAAATAATGATTTGTCTTTGTTAGAAATATAGCTCGGTCCAATTCGTTATATATTCTAACAAAGTGCAGATTGGATTTTAACCTATTTAAAACATGTCATCAAAATTCTAAAATTAAATTACTAATGATGTTCCATAAATTATGTTTTTAATTTTTTCAAAAAGATTCGAATTAGCTAGTTTTTCTCTTATTTTTTTGGTTGAATTTTGAATTTTAAAGAGTCGAAACTGAAGATAAACTATGTTTCAAAATGTAATTGTCATTTTTTTCGTGTTTTCTCCTCTTTTAAACCGTTCAATTAAGTGTAAATATCGTTAATTATTAATAATAACATAGAGTTAAAGGTAAATTGAGCCAATTGGCTATTTCTGGCAATTTATTTAAGTGTGTATCAAACTGGTAGCCCTTCGCATTAATCACTACCCAAGAAGTAGCTCTTGCTTTCAAAAAGGTTGGTGACCCCTGAACTAGAGTGTAAAATCACTACTGAATTTGTATTTAGGTGTGAGTACACTTCATGGCCAGCAGAGGGCGCCCTCCCATAACAAATCTCATCCTGTCATTTCTTTACTTTGTCATGTGGGATCCGAGCCCAGGGTGTCGTCGGTGGCTTGTGCAGCCCTTTGAGACATTTGTGATTAAAGGGCTACATAAGTAAACTTTGATTGATATTAAGGTGTGATTTTGAGATGGAATTATTCAAAAGGCAGCATGACATGGATGTGCATAATTCATTCATGCAGGCTCATTAGTCATGCACTTATGTAGGCCGCCACACTCATGCACGCACCTGTGATGTATACGTGATGTAAATGTGACAATATAAAAGGCGATGCAATTATGAGCACGCAGGAGACAGCAGAAGTCAATAATGTGTTGACCACTTTTCATTACAATTTACAATCACATAGAAAACTACTTTTTTTTTTGTTTGCTTTACATACATCATCATCATCATCATACCTGATATAGAATTGTTATTAGTATTTAATTAAATGCATTTCCAACACGTCAGTCATGGCTTTTTAAAACAACATTGTCACATATTCTCAATAAAACCATCATATAAAGATTCTTATGATTGAATTTAAGGCTTGTCTTGTACTAGAGCAGGGTCACCAACGCGGTGCCCGCGGGCACCAGGTAGCCCGTAAGGACCAGATGAGTAGCCCGCTGGCCTGTTCTAAAAATAGCTCAAATAGCAGCACTTACCAGTGAGCTGCCTCTTTTTTTGAATTGTATTTATTTACTAGCAAGCTGGTCTCGCTTTGCCCAACATTTCTAATTCTAAGAGAGACAAAACTCAAATAGAATTTGGAAATCCAAGAAAATATTTTAAAGACTTGGTCTTCACTTGTTTAAATAAATTCATTAATTTTTTTACTTTGCTTCTTATAACTTTCAGAAAGACAATTTTAGACAAAAAATACAACCTTAAAAATGATTTTAGGATTTTTAAACACATATACTTTTTTACCTTTTTAATTCCTTCCTCTTCTTTCCTGACAATTTAAATCAATGTTCAAGTAAATGTATTTTTTTATTGTAAAGAATAATAAATAAATTTTGATTTAATTCTTCATTTAGCTTCTGTTTTTTCGACGAAGAATATTTGTGAAATATTTCTTCAAACTTATGATTAAATGTAGAAAATCTGTAGAATCAAATTTAAATCTTATTTCAAAGTCTTTTGAATTTCTTTTAAAATTTTTGTTCTGGAAAATGTAGAAGAAATAATGATTTGTCTTTGTTAGAAATATAGCTTGGTCCAATTTGTTATATATTCTAACAAAGTGTAGATTAGATTTTAACCTATTTAATCAAAATTCTAAAATTATCTTAATCAGGAAAAATTACTAATGATGTTCCATAAATTATTTTTTTAAGTTTTTCTCTTCTTTTTTTCGGTTGAATTTTGAATTTTAAAGAGTCGAAATTGAAGATAAACTATGTTTCAAAATTTAATTGTAATTTTTTTCGTGTTTTCTCCTCTTTTAAACCGTTCAATTAAGTGTACATATCATTAATAATTAATAATAACAGAGTTAAAGGTAAATTGAGCAAATTGGCTATTTTTGGCAATTTATTTAAGTGTGTATCAAACTGGTAGCCCTTCGCATTAATCACTACCCAAGAAGTAGCTCTTGCTTTCAAAAAAGGTTGGTGACCCCTGCACTAGACCACCCCCAAAAATGATGCCAAACAATCAGGCGCAAAACAAGTTCCATCCTGGTGTGCGTACAATAACCCAACATCACATATATACATACATAACTTAAGAATACGTACATTTCGCAGGCGGTTCACAAATTGAAATAAATACGATAAAAAAAAAAAAAGTTACATATTGGTATAGGAACAGAAAAAGCAAGCAAAGATTACAAACTTATCACAACATTTGGACGTTGACGGGGCGGAGACAGTAATTGGAGTGGTCACTTCCTGTGAGACCAAGAAGTATTAGGTGCACGCTCCAAAGAATTAAAGAAAGCAACATGTACTATTAGACGGATAAATGTATTTTTTTTTATTTTATTTTGAAAATCAAGGTATATTTTTAACCCAAATAAAAATTGCAAGAATAAATTTAAAACTACGAGAATAAAATCAAAATGTCCCATATATTTTTTTGGGTGGGAGAAAATTAGAAAAATAAAGAAAAAATAAAAAAACAATTCTGTCTTTCACTTTAACACTTGTATTTTTATGAGACACAACCAAATGCCGTTTAAGGATAACAGTCAATGATCATGTGACTAAAGTGTTATTTTAACAAGAATAAAGTTATATTTTTTAGATTTAAAAAGTAGGGATGTCCGATAATATCGGCCTGCCAATATTATCGGCCGATAAATGCGTTAAAATGTAATATCGGAAATTATTGGTATCGTTTTTTTTATTATCTGTATCAGGTTTTTATTTTTATTAAATCAACATAAAAAACACAAGATACACTTACAATTAGTGCACCAACCCAAAAAACCTCCCTCCCCCCATTTCTTTCTGTTATCAATATTCTGCTTCCTACATTATATATCAATATATATCAATACAGTCTGCAAGGGATACAGTCCGTAAGCACACATGATTGTGCGTGCTGCTGGTCAACTAATAGTACTAACCTTTAACAGTTAATTTTACTCATTTTCATTCATTACTAGCTTCTATGTAACTGTTTTTATATTGTTTTACTTTCTTTTTTATTCAAGAAATTTTTTTTAATTTAGTTATCTTATTTTTTTTTTTTTTTTTTAAAGTACCTTATCTTCACCATACATGGTTGTCCAAATTAGACATAATAATGTGTTAATTCCACGACTGCATATATCGGTTGATATCGGTATCGGTAATTAAAGAGTTGGACAATATCGGAATATCGGATATCGGCAAAAAGCCATTATCGGACATCCCTATTAAAAAGCATTATGTTGGTACCTTATAGCGTAAAAAATATGTTTTTCTGATAGTTGTCCAAACATTGCTATGTTTACTTTCTTTGACCACAACTTTATTCAAACTATTACTCATTCTACGACCTTTTTTCTCACAAAACAATGACTTTGTTCAACAAATTTTAAATACTTATACTTTAATTCTTCTCGTAATAAAACTTTTTCAACCATATTCTCACATCCATTTCCTACCGCTTGTCCCGGAGTTCCGGTCGGACAGTTTTTCACGGGACACATTGTTTCTTTTCTTTCAAATATAATGATTTATTTCAAGTAAAATTAGTACTTTATTCCTGTAAAATATGTTTTTTGTCATTTTTATAAAATAGCATGTTTTTTTCCGCCTAATACTTTGACTTTTTTTTCTGGTATAATATGTCATTTTGCATAATGCATTTTTCTTTTATTTGTGACCCTGATACCCCTTGGCAGGAAACACTCTTTCAAAAAAATAAATAAAAAAAATATTCAACCACACACATTGTTTATGAGTCAACTCAAATATTAATTGAAAATAAAAGTATGCACAGCTGCTAAAAGTTTGCCCTCGCTAATAGGCGTTTTGTTTCACAATATTATGCAAAAGCAACTTTTCTTACCTTCTGGTACCTGCTGATGTGTATTTGGGATCTGCATAAATCCCGAAAAATTGCGCGACTCCGTAGTTGATAAACTTCTTCTTTTCCTCTATCTTCTTGTTATGTGACATTCATCCTCCACTGTTGCCATTTCTAATATAAAGTAGTGTAAAGTTCTTACTTATATCTGTCAGTAAACTCACCACGGAAGCACTAAAACATACCGGTGTAGTGAGTTTACATTATTCACCCAAGGAACTTTAGTTGTTAGAGGGTTCCGGTCAAATATAATGAGTTATTTTAAGTAAAACGAGTACTTTATTCTTGGAAAAAAACCTTTTTTTTAGGTCATTTTTATAAAATAGTGTGTTTTTTCCCCGCATAATATTTTGACTTTTTTCTGGTATTATATGTAATTTTGCATAATGCATTTTTCTTTTCTTCGTGGCCCTGATACCCCTTGGCAGGAAACACTCTTTCAAACAAAAACAAAAAAACACACATTGTGTACGAGTCAACTCAAATATTAATTGAAAATAAAAGTATGCACAGCTGCTAAAAGTTTGTCCTCGTTAATAGGCGTTTTGTTTCACAATATTATGCAAAAGCAACTTTTCTTACCTTCTGGTACCTGCTGATGTGTATTTGGGATCTGCATAAATCCTGAAAAATTGTTGAAAAATAAAGTTCTTACTTATATCTGTCAGTAAACTCACCATGAAAGCACTAACACATACCGGTGTAGTGAGTTTACATTATTCACCCAAGGAACTTTAGTCATTAGAGTTTTTCACGGGACGCATTTCCACCCTTGTTTCTTTTCTTTCAAATATAATGATTTATTTTAAGTAAAACAAGTACTTAATTCTTGTAAAATAACCTTTTTTTTTGGTCATTTTTATAAAATAGCATGTTTTTTCCCGCATAATACTTTGACTTTTTTCTGGTATTATATGTAATTTTGCATAATGCATTTTTCTTTTATTTGTGGCCCTGAAAAACTTTTTTTTTTCAAATGTTAATTTATTAATTTTATTAAAAAATAAAAATAAAAACATTGTTTATGAGTCAACTCAAATATTAATTGAAAATAAAAGTATGCACAGCTGCTATCTGTCAGTAAACTCACCATGAAAGCGCTAAAACATACCGGTGTAGTGAGTTTACATTATTCACCCAAGGAACTTTAGTTATTAGAGAGTTCCGGTGGGACGTTTTTCACCGGACCTTGTTTCTTTTGTTTCAAATATAATGATTCATTTCAAGTAAAATTAGTACTTTATTCCTGTAAAATAACTTTTTTTTGGTCATTTTTATAAAATAGCGTATATTTTCCCTTATAATACTTAGACTTTTTTCTGGTATATTATGTAATTTTGCATAATGCATTTTTCTTGTCTTCGTGGCCCTGATACCTCTTGGCAGGAAACACTCTTTCAAAAAAACAACACACATTGTGTATGAGTCAACTCAAATATTAATTGAAAATAAAAGTATGCACAGCTGCTAAAAGTTTGTCCTCGTTAATAGGCGTTTTGTTTCACAATATTATGCAAAAGAAACTTTTCTTACCTTCTGGTACCTGCTGATGTGTATTTGGGATCTGCATAAATCCTGAAAAATTGTTGAAAAATAAAGTTCTTACTTATATCTGTCAGTAAACTCACCATGAAAGCACTAAAACATACCGGTGTAGTGAGTTCACATTATTCACCCAAGGAAATTTAGTTATTAGAGAGTTTTTCACAGGACGCATTTCCACCCTTGTTTCTTTTCTTTCAAATATAATGATTTATTTTAAGTAAAACAAGTACTTTATTCTTGTAAAATAACCTTTTTTTTTGGTCATTTTTATAAAATAGCATGTTTTTTCCCGCATAATACTTTGACTTTTTTCTGGTATTATATGTAATTTTGCATAATGCATTTTTCTTTTATTTGTGGCCCTGAAAAACTTTTTTTTTTTTTTTAAAGTTAATTTATTTATTTTATTAAAAAATAAAAATAAAAACATTGTTTATGAGTCAACTCAAATATTAATTGAAAATAAAAGTATGCACAGCTGCTAAAAGTTTGTCCTCGTTAATAGGCGTTTTGTTTCACAATATTATGCAAAAGCAACTTTTCTTACCTTCTGGTACCTGCTGATGTGTATTTGGGATCTGCATAAATCCTGAAAAATTGTTGAAAAATAAAGTTCTTACTTATATCTGTCAGTAAACTCACCATGAAAGCACTAAAACATACCGGTGTGGTGAGTTTACATTATTCACCCAAGGAAATTTAGTTATTAGACAGTTTTTACGGGACGCATTTCCAACCTTGTTTCTTTTCTTTCAAATATAATGATTTATTTGAAGTAAAACAAGTACTTTATTCTTGTAAAATAACCTTTTTTTGGGTCATTTTTATAAAATAGCATGTTTTTTCCCGCATAATACTTTGACATTTTTCTGATATTATATGTCATTTTGCATAATGCATTTTTCTTTTATTTGTGGCCCTGAAAAACTTTTTTTTTTTAAATGTTTATTTATTTTATTAAAAAATAAAAATAAAAACATTGCTTATGAGTCAACTCAAATATTAATTGAAAATAAAAGTATGCACAGCTGCTAAAAGTTTGTCCTCGTTAATCGGCGTTTTGTTTCACAATATTATGCAAAAGCAACTTTTCTTACCTTCTGGTACCTGCTGATGTGTATTTGGGATCTGCATAAATCCTGAAAAATTGTTGAAAAATAAAGTTCTTACTTATATCTGTCAGTAAACTCACCATGAAAGCACTAAAACATACCGGTGTAGTGAGTTCCAATTATTCACCCAAGGAACTTTAGTTATTAGAAAGCTTTTCACAGGACACATTATTGCCCTTGTTTCTTTTTTTTCCACATATAATGATTTATTTTAAGTAAAACAAGTACTTTATTCTTGTAAAATAACTTTTTTTGGGGGTCATTTTTACATAATGTTTTTTCCCCGCATAATACAATGACTTTTCTGGTATATTAAGTAATTTTGCATAATGCATTTTTCTTTTCTTCGTGGCCCTGACACCCCTTGGCAGGAAACACTCTTTCAAACAAACAAAAAATAAAAACATTGTTTATGAGTCAACTCAAATATTAATTGAAAATAAAAGTATGCACAGCTGCTAAAAGTGTGCCCTCGCTAATAAGCGTTTTGGTTCGCAATATTATGCAAAAGCAACTTTTCTTACCTTCTGATGTGTATTTGGGATCTGCGTAAATCCTGAAAAATTGCGCGCGTCCGCCTTTTAAAAACATTTTGTATGTTTCATTGAAAATATAGAAAAAATCTGTCAAAATGTTTTAGTAGGACTTTGGTAAGCTATGAAGCCACACCGCTTGATGGATTGTACTGTGCTTCAACATAGGAGTATTATTATGCTGTGTGTATAAGGTAAGACATTATCTGGCCTTTTGTTTTCGCAATATTATGCAAAAGCAACTTTTCTTACCTTCTGGTACCTGCTGATCTGTATTTGGGATCTGCATGAATCCTGAAAAATTGCGCGCGTCTGCCTTGACTCGGTAGTCGATAAGCTTCTCTATCTTCTTGTTATGTGACATTCATCCTCCACTGTTGCCATTTCTAATATAAAGTAGTGTAAAGTTCTTACTTATATCTGTCAGTAAACTCACCATGAAAGCACTAAAACATACCGGTGTGGTGAGTTTACATTATTCACCCAAGGAACTTTAGTTATTAGAGTGTTTTTCACTTCTTTCCTTTCAAATATAATGATTTACTTCAAGTAAAATGAGTACTTTATTCTTGTAAAATACCTTTTTTTGGGTCATTTTTATATATAAAAAAAATTCCCGCATAATACAATGACTTTTCTGGTATATTAAGTAATTTTGCAAAATGCATGTTTCTTTTCTTTGTGGCCCTGATACTCCTTGGCAGGAAACACTCTTTCAAACAAACAAAAAATAAAAACAATGTGTATGAGTCAACTCAAATATTAATTGAAAATAAAAGTATGCACGGCTGCTAAAAGTGCGCCCTCGCTAATAGGCGTTTTGGTTCGCAATATTATGCAAAAGCAACTTTTCTTACCTTCTGATGTGTATTTGGGATCTGCATAAATCCTGAAAAATTGCGCGCGTCCGCCTTTTAAAAACATTTTGTATGTTTCATTGAAAATATAGAAAAAAATCTGTCAAAATGTTTTAGTAGGACTTTGGTAAGCTATGAAGCCACACCGCTTGATGGATTGTACTGTGCTTCAACATAGGAGTATTATTATGGTGTGTGTATAAGGTAACATATTATCTGGTGTTTTGTTTCGCAATATTATGCAAAAGCAACTTTTCTTATCTTGTGGTACCTGCTGATCTGTATTTGGGATCTGCATGAATCCTGAAAAATTGCATGCGTCTGCCTTGACTCGGTAGTCGATAAGCTTCTCTATCTTCTTGTTATGTGACATTCATCCTCCGCTGTTGCCATTTGTAATATAAAGTAGTGTAAAATTCTTAGTAAACTCACCATGAAAGCACTAAAACATACCGGTGTGGTGAGTTTACATTATTCACCCAAGGAACTTTAGTTATTAGAGTGTTTTTCACTTCTTTCCTTTCAAATATAATGATTTATTTTAAGTAAAATGAGTACTTTATTCTTGTAAAATACCTTTTTTTGGGCCGTTTTTATATATAAAAAAATTTCCCGCATAATACAATGACTTTTCTGGTATATTAAGTAATTTTGCAAAATGCATGTTTCTTTTCTTTGTGGCCCTGATACTCCTTGGCAGGAAACACTCTTTCAAACCAAAAAAAACCCCAAAACAAACATTGTGTATGAGTCAACTCAAATATTCATTGAAAATAATAAAAGTATGCACAGCCGCTAAAAGATAACAGAATCAGTCCAGCTGACTCCAGACTGTCTTATTTCTTGGTAAAGAATCTAAAAAGCTGCACAGTCCAACGTCCCTGATGACGCCTGTCATGCAGCAGAGATGCTCTCTCTCTCTCTCTAACACACACACACACACACACATGAACACACACACACACACAAACACACACACATGCATGTGCACCTGAAGCAGGTGAGCAGCGTGCAGGAGAAGTCCACACACGTGCTGACCTCCACAGTCGGAGGCCCTCCTTGTTTGGAGGCTGGTCTGTAGTTGACGCGGTCGCGGGCGAGCCGGCGTTCACTTCTTGTTGGCGACGCGTCGCTTCCTGGTGGCGAGCATGTCGTAGAAGGGGTCTCTGCTGATGCTGGCCCTGCACACGCGGATAAATAACATGAAAGGAGGTCCTGGCGCATCTTTGATGTGCTAATGTACGCACATGCTGCTTTGACTAGATTAAAGGGGAAAAAAAGGACGTTTGTGCAGTGACCTAGTTTGGTTTCCATGGTTTCTGAGGACCCCCAACCCCCCATTCCGCATCATCTTTTTTTATTTTTTTATTTTTTTTCCACGTTGGAAGTGATTCTCTCCTGCGTGTCGTCGGAACAACCCCACGCTCTTTTTGTCCCGCCGTTGTGTCACGAAGAAGAAGGGCAAACGACAATGGCGCAGGAGATTACCGACGGAGGAGGAAGTCAGGAAGCTCGGCGGAGGAGGAGCCCACTTTCACGGCCTTAAAGCCTGTTAGCGCCACTACAAAGTGGAGGAGGCTCAACCACCCCCACACGCTTCCTCACGCCGCCAATATCCGCGTCTTTCGTCATGTTCATAACCCAATTTCACTAAACAAAACAATCCAATCCACTTTAATTATATAGCACATTTACACAACAAGAATGTTTCCAAAGTGCTGCGCAGCCATGTTAAAAACAATATTAAAAACAATATTAAAAACAATATTATGCTACACCAATGACTGAATAAAAACAAAGAATAAATGAATAGAAAACCAATACAGAGACAATATAAAAAAGAAATACCGTATTTCCTTGAATAGCCGCAGGGGCGTTAATTCATTTAAAACCTCCTGTCACTCCGGCGTTTACCGGAAGCCGGCGGGATGGCCGTGCATGCGGTAATTATTTTAAAACCTCTTCTCACTCCGGCGTTTACCAAAAGGAATCCATAAAATTTAGGCGTGCGCTTTGAGTGTGATGTAAGCATACCATCATGAAAAGCACATTTAATTAAAAAAAACGTTATTATGGTCTTACCTGTACTTATAAATGGAGTCCATTTGCAGCTCCTTCTGACCAAAAGCATGGATAACTTGTTTATAGAAGTCTTCATTATTTTCTTTTTTCCGTTTTAAAAGTCTCTCTGTCTCGATGGAGATATTCCTTTAATTATTACCTCCTGCTTCCATTGAAAGTCCAGTTTAGAAAACTGTTTTATTTTAGATACCGGTATGTAATCCTCCTTGTTAAAAGTTCAGGCAGAGGAAAAAAAAAAAATCTCTTGCTGCGTGTGTTCACTTCTTCTGCAGTACCGGAAGTCGCAAGAAGGATCACTAGCGCGGCAGCGCCCTCTACTACCAGGAGGCGGGAGTCATTTAATGACTTATACAGTATTTGACACACGCAGCTACGGTATATTAATAAAACATAGCTGCTTACTGTTCTCTTTAGCATACTGTACCGGTATTCAATAGCTTGTACTTTAAATCCTACTGAAAAGCTCTTTATCTTTTTTCCTTTGTGCGATTGCAAACTACTGAAAGCAGCTTCCTCCATTTTGAAAATGAGGACAGATGCGTCACTCGTGACGTAACGAATTTGACCCGGTGGAAGTTCTAGACATATGCTAAATATTTTGCGAAACGAGTTTGACCCGGCGAAAATGATAGACATGCGATAATAAAATTAATATTTTGCGAAACGAATTTGATCCAGCTTCAATAATAAACCGGCGATAAGGCCAAGCATGCGTTAATTATTTTGAGAAACGAGTTTGACCCGGCAGTAATTCTAGACGTGCGAATACTATATTCCCTGCGCCAATTCAAGGAAATATGGTATGATTAAAAACTATTTTAAAGGGTAAAACCAATTAAAAACAAAAAAAATGATGGACATATACAATGATTTGCAAATCCTTTTCAACTTATATTCAATTGAATAGACTGCAAAGACAAGATATTTAACGTTGGAACTGGAAAAATTTTGTTATTTTTTGCAAATATTAGCTCATTTGGAATTTGATGGCTGCAACGTGTTTCAAAAAAGCTGGCAAAAAACTGTTTTAAAGGCCTACTGAAAGCCACTACTAGCGACCACGCAGTCTGATAGTTTATATATCAATGATGAAATCTTAACATTGCAACACATGCCAATACGGCCGGGTTAACTTATAAAGTGACATTTTAAATTTCCCGCTAAACTTCCGGTTGAAAACGTCTATGTGTGATGACGTATGCGCGTGACGTCAATTCGGACACCATTGAATCCAATACAAAAAGCTCGGTTTTCATCGCAAAATTCCACAGTATTCTGGACATCTGTGTTGGTGAATCTTTTGCAATTTGTCTAATGAACAATGAAGACGGCAAAGAAGAAAGTTGTAGGTGGGATCGGTGTATTAGCGGCCGGCTGCAGCAACACAACCAGGAGGACTTTGACTTGGATAGCAGACGCGCTATCCGACGCTAGCCGCCGACCGCATTCCGCATTGATGATTGGGTGAAGTCCTTCGTCGCGCCATCGATCGCTGGAACGCAGGTGAGCACGGGTGTTGATGAGCAGATGAGGGCTGGCTGGCGTAGGTGGATAGCCAATGTTTTTAGCATAGCTCTGTGAGGTCCCGTAGCTAAGTTAGCTTCAATGGCGTCGTTAGCAACAGCATTGTTAAGCTTCGCCAGACTGGAAATTATTAATCGTGTATTTACATGTTCATGGTTTAATAGTATTGTTGATCTTCTGTCTATCCTTCCAGTCAGGGGTTTATTTCTTTTGTTTCTATCTGCATTTGAGCCCAATGCTATCACGTTAGCTCCGTAGCTAAAGTGCTTCGCCGATGTATTGTCGTGGAGATAAAAGTCACTGTGAATGTCCATTTTGCGTTCTCGACTCTCATTTTCAAGAGGATATAGTATCCCAGGTGGTTTAAAATACAAATCCGTGATCCACAATAGAAAAAGGAGAAAGTGTGGAATCCAATGAGCCAGCTTGTACCTAAGTTACGGTCAGAGCGAAAAAAGATACGTCCTGCACTGCACTCTAGTCCTTCACTCTCACGTGCCTCATCCACGAATCTTTCATCCTGGCTCAAATTAATGGGGTAATCGTCGCTTTCTCGGTCTGAATCGCTCTCGCTGCTGGTGTAAACAATGGGGAAATGTGAGCAGCCTTTCAACCTGTGATGTCACGCTACTTCCGGTACAGGCAAGGCTTTTTTTTTTATCGGCGAGCAAAAGTTGCGAACTTTATCGTCGATGTTCTCTACTAAATCCTTTCAGCAAAAATATGGCAATATCGCGAAATGATCAAGTATGACACATAGAATGGATCTGCTATCCCCGTTTAAATTTTAAAAAATCATTTCAGTAGGCCTTTTCAACGATTGACGTCACGCGCATACGTCATCATACATAGACGTTTTCAACCGGAAGTGTGGCGGGAAATTTAAAATGTCACTTTATAAGTTAACCCGGCCGTATTGGCATGTGTTGCAATGTTAAGATTTCATCATTGATATATAAACTATCAGACTGCGTGGTCGCTAGTAGTGGCTTTCAGTAGGCCTTTAATGCGCCTAATATATGAAAAAAGATCAAAAATAGACCATTCATCGGCAGTGCGCCTTATAATCCGGTGCGCCCTATGGTCCGGAAAATACGGTAACAACACTATTTTCCATCAACTTTTAATAAAAGCGGAGCAACTTTACAAAACTTCATTGAGTCGCTTTCTTTTCCATACAATTTAGCAAAAAGGCAAAAATGTCCGACTATAAAGAAATGATTTCTGGTCTTGTTTAACGCTAAATGTGCATTTCTGTTCCATCCATTTGTCTACTCACTTGATGGACTTAATCCACTCTTCCTTCTCCTCCGGCGTGGGCGCTGATATTCGGTAGACCACGTGGTTGCCCTCCACGACGCGGCCGTCCGCCTCCGTCTTGCAGGCTTTGATGACCTGGCCCTTGTGGTTGGGGTTGTAGAGCTCGAAGCAGTTCTGCGTGACCACAACGGAGAGGATTAATAACAGACGGGGAGTTTGGTCGGCAGGTGGGCGACACTCACGGGCTTCCTGGGCTCCTCCACCTCTCGGATGCTGAGGTTCTCCAGGGGAATAATCCCACGAGGCTCTTTGTCCTGAAGGTGAGAACGTAGTGAATGTAAGTGAAGGAGGAGATCAATCCAGTCAACAACCTTTTAAAGCACGACTTTGGCCCTTTTACTGGGAACATCATAATGATAGCATGCTGGAGGATAATAGGAGGGGAGCCAGAGTGCAGTGCTGATGTAGAAGCGTGCAGGGCACTGATACAAGACTTCAAGGACGCTCTTTAGGACCAGCCTTTCTAGATATATAAAGATGTGTATTTACAACATGAATAATATATACATACTATGCCAAAATTTAAAAAAAAAAAAGCTTGTGGTGAAAAATGAGTTGGAATTTCACAAGAAAAAGGTCACAATTTCACAAGAAAAAGGTCACAATTTCACAAGAAAAACGTAGAATTTTGGCAGTATTATAATAAAAAGTCGTCATTTTACTCAACGCAAGTCAAAATTTGACAAGAAAAACTGAACATTTGTGCAATTTTATGATAAAAGTTGGAATTTGACTCAATAACGGTTGCAATTTTACAAAAAAAGCTTAAAATGTAGGCAATTTTATGAAAAGAGTCAACATTTTACTCGACAAAAAGTGGCAGTATTGTAATAAAAGTCAAAATTATACAAGAAAAATGATAAAAGTTGGAATGTGTCTACAGTATCTGTGTTGGCCCTGTGATGAGGTGGCGACTTGTCCGGGGTGCACCCCGCCTTAGGCTTAATTGCAGCTGAGATAGGCTCCACCCCCCCCGCAACCCCAAAAGGGACAAGCGGTAAAAAATGGACGGATGGAACAGTCACAATTTTACAAGAAAAGCTTAAAATGTTGGCATTTTTATGAAAAGAGTCGTAATTTTGCTCGACAAAAGTCACAATTTTAAACTTTAAAATATTGGCAATATTACAATAATAATCGGAATTTCACTTGGCAAAATTATGACAAAAGTCATAATTTTATGATTATGACAAAAGTCATACTTTTATGATTATGACAAAAGTCATAATTTTACTGTAGAAGCTAACTGTTAATGGCAATATTATGATAAAAGTTGGAATTTTACTCAATAACAGTCGCAATTTTACAAGAAAATATTCGAAATTTGGCAACTTTTATGAAAAGAGTCGTAATTTTACCCGACAAAAGTCACAGTTTTATAAGACAACTTGAAAATGTTGGCAAATAATAATAATCGGAATTTCACTTGGCAAAATGAGGACAAAAGTCATAAATTTTCTGTTTAACAAGAACAACAAAAAAATGTACAATATTGTGATAAAAGTCAGAATTTTATTTGACAAATGTCACAGTTTTGCATTAAAAAGTCATAATTTTACAAGAAAATATTGCAATATTACAGAAACAGAAAGAATATGAGAAATTGTTCTCAATTTTATTAGAAAAAAGTCGACACATTGTGAGACAAAGACTGCTTTTAGTAGATTTTTTTTGATTTTTTTTAATGTTTTGTTTTTTTATTTACTTCAAGTTATTACAGTATGTCTCTATATACATATTCATTTTATTTTTTTTAAATACATTTTGGCCAAAGGGGACGCATTTCAATTTCTTACACACACTTGTTATTTCATATGTTGACCAGAGGGGGAGCACTTTTAAAAGCGACGCACAGTCAATTTGAAAAATCCCTCCTTTTTGGCACCACCCTCATTTTGATAGATTTCACCACCATCATATACTTTTCTTTGTCGATGTCATAAGAAGGGTAGAAATACAAGAACATGCACACACACACACACACACACACACACACACACACACACACTTGTATTTGTTACCTTCTTGAGACCTGAGAAAAATGCCTACCTCTTTAGGACCAGCCTTTCTAGATATATAAAGATGTGTATTTACAACATGAATAATATATACATACTATGCCAAAATTTAAAAAAAAAGCTTGTTGTGAAAAATGAGTTGGAATTTCACAAGAAAAAGGTCACAATTTCACAAGAAAAACATAGAATTTTTGGCAGTATTATAATAAAAAGTCCTCATTTTACTCAAAGCAAGTCAAAATTTGACAAGAAAAACTGAACATTTGTGCAATGTTATGATAAAAGTTGGAATTTTACTCAATAACGGTCGCAATTTTACAAGAAAAGCTTAAAATTTAGGGCAATTTTATGAAAAGAGTCGTCATTTTACTCGACAAAAAGTGGCAGTATTGTAATAAAAGTCAAAATTATACAAGAAAAATGATAAAAGTTGGAATGTGTCTACAGTATCTGTGTTGGCCCTGTGATGAGGTGGCGACTTGTCCGGGGTGCACCCCGCCTTAGGCTTAATTGCAGCGACAAAAGTCACAATTTTAAACTTTAAAATATTGGGCAATATTACAATAATAATCGGAATTTCACTTGGCAAAATTATGACAAAAGTCATAATTTTATGATTATGACAAAAGTCATAATTTTACTGTAGAAGCTAACTGTTAATGGCAATATTATGATAAAAGTTGGAATTTTACTCAATAACGGTCGCAATTTTACAAGAAAATCTTCGAAATTGGGCAACTTTTATGAAAAGAGTCGTAATTTTACCCGACAAAAGTCACAGTTTTATAAGATAACTTGAAAATTTTGGCAAATAATAATAATCGTAATTTCACTTGGCAAAATGAGGACAAAAGTCATAAATTTACTGTTATACAAGAACAACAACAAAATGTACAATATTGTGATAAAAGTCGGTAGAAAATGGATGGATGGAACAGTCACAATTTTACAAGAAAAGCTTAAAATGTTGGCATTTGTATGAAAAGAGTCGTAATTTTGCTCGACAAAAGTCACAATTTTAAACTTTAAAATATTGGCAATATTACAATAATAATCGGAATTTCACTTGGCAAAATTATGACAAAAGTCATAATTTTATGATTATGACAAAAGTCGTAATTTTACTGTAGAAGCTAACTGTTAATGGCCACTCTAGTCTTAGTACAATAGTGTATTAGTTCATCCTATGGTCACATATGGGTTGTCTTACGTCAGCACAGGAAGTCGTGAAATCAGCTGGCGCGTTTTTTCGGGGATGAATAGGGAAGTCCTTCTTTAGCTTGTTTTATCATATATTGCTGCCTCTGCACCTGTCAATGTTTACTTTTGTATGCACATTAAATCAACCAAAAATCCTGACTTTGGAGCAATGTTCACAGACTCTAGTATTTGGCTCTCTATTAGATGCAATGTTTTTCCGCGTTGGGACCATGATTTATGTCATCACTTGTTCACCGGTCCTTGTTCACCGGATTCGCTAGTTCACATTCAAGCTAGCTTAACAGTTAGCATGGCTTCTCTTCTTAAAATAAACCTATAATTGACAATGTGCCTATAGTTGACAATTTCAAGACAAGATTTCATCAAGTCCGATCATTGACCATGTGAATGAAGTGCATACTTAGTCAACAGCCATACATGTCACACTAAGGGTGGCCGTATGAACAATGCCAACACTGTCATAAACATGTGCCATATAGTGAAACCACACTAAACAATGAAATAAACAACACATTTTGGGAGAATATTTGCATGGCAACACAACATAAACACAACACAACAAATTCCCAGAATTCCTTGCAGCACCAACTCTTTACAAGATGCTACAATATAAACAAACGCCATTGGTGGATCCACACCTGACATCCACTGGAATGATACAAAGTACAGGAGCGTATCTAGTCGATACTACTATGATTACATCGATATTTTTTAGCGTCACAAAATCTTATTTCGATTTTATGTTTATAAAGTCAGTAAATATGTCCCTGGACACATGAGGACTTTGAATATGACCAATGTATGATCCTGTAACTACTTGGTATCGGATTGATACCTAAATGTGTGGTATCATCCAAAACTAATGTAAAGTATCAAAGAAGAGAAGAATAAGTGATTATTACATTTTAACAGAAGTGTAGATAGAACATGTTAAAACAGAAAATAAGCAGATATTAACAGTAAATGAACAAGTAGATTAATAATCCATTTTTAGGGACCGAATGTCCCTTTGGGACAGAGACCCTATTGTAATTGTAAGGGGGTTTTTTTAGGGACCGAATGTCCCTTTAGGACAGAGGACCCTATTGTAATTGTAAGGTTCTTTTTTAGGGACCGAATGTCCCTTTAGGACAGAGGACCCTATTGTAATTGTACGTTGTTTTTTTTAGGGACCGAATGTCCCTTTGGGACAGACGACCCTATTGTAATTGTAAGGGGGTTTTTTTTAGGGACCGAATGTCCCTTTAGGACAGAGGACCCTATTTTAATTGTAAGGTTCTTTTTTAGGGACCGAATGTCCCTTTTAGGACAGAGGACCCTATTGTAATTGTACTTTTTTTTTTTTTAGGGACCGAATGTCCCCTTTGGGACAGAGGACCCTATTGTAATTGTAAGGGGTTTTTTTAGGGACCGAATGCCCCCTTAGGACAGAGGACCCTATTGTAATTGTAAGTCTTTTTTTTTAGGGACCGAATGTCCCTTTAGGGACAGAGGACCCTATTGTATTTGTAAGTCTTTTTTTTTAGGGACCGAATGTCCCTTTAGGACAGAGGACCCTATTGTAATTGTAATTTTTTTTTTTCTTTCTTTATTATTATACCGCCGCTTCTTTGAGCTGTAATTTGACCCCCTTAACATGCTTCAAAACTCACCATATTTGACACACACATCAGGACTGGCAAAAATTGCGATGTAATAAAAAAAAACCTAGCCCCAAAACTCAAAATTGCGCTGTAGCGCCCCCTAGGAAGAAAACACAGACAAAACGGCCTATAACTTCCAGTAGGAATGTCGTAGAGCCATGAAACAAAAACCTCTATGTAGGTCTCACTTAGACCTACATTTCATATATTGACAACCTCCAGCAAAAATCACCAGGAAGTTTGCAATTCCCCCCTTCAAAACAAAAGTGTTGTAAAAACCGGTCACCTTTTTTTTCCAAACATTATCTCCTCTGAGCGCGTTTGTCATGTCGGCTTCAAACTAACACAGGAGAGAGATTGAACCCTTCTGATTAAAAGTTGATGAAAGAGTTTTAATTACTGCTACGGTTTGGATTTTATGTGCCTTCAAAGTCGGTCCCGTCCATCGCTGCTTGCAGCTTTAATTATTACAGCTTGTTCATTATAATGTAGACAAAATAATAGGTGTATAAATGACACAATATGTTACTGCAGACTAATTAGGAGTCTTTGTTTGTTTACTTACTACTAAAAGACAAGTTGTCTAGTATGTTCACTATTTTATTTAAGGACTAAATTACAATAATAAACATATGTTTCATGTACCCTAAGATTTTTTGTTCAAATAAAGCCAATAATGGCATTTTTTTGTGGTCCCCTTTATTTGGTACCGGTACACTTATCAGCCATGAGATCATGTGACCCACCGTGGTGTATTCAAAGTAGTAGAGACAGTTGTCAGTCAGGATGAACCATCTCCTCTTCCAGGTTTTCACTCTGCCTCCTGAAGGGAAAAAGGAAGAGCAGACATGTCAGATTCATATTACGTCGCTTGAACTTTAAAATCCACCTTTAGAATACACTTTGAGTCCAGTGGTATATTTTTTGTGCTTTGATACAACTTCCTTTTCTAGGCACCCAACATTATAGGTAGGGATGTCCGATAATGGCTTTTTGCCGATATCCGATATTCCGATATTGTCCAACTCTTTAATTACCGATACCGATATCAACCGATACCGATATCAACCGATATGTGCAGTCGTGGAATTAACACATTATTATGCCTAATTTGGACAACCATGTATGGTGAAGATAAGGTACTTTTTAAAAAAATTAGTAAAATAAGATAAATAAATTAAAAACATTTTCTTGAATAAAAAAGAAAGTAAAACAATACAAAACCAGTTACATAGAAACTAGTAATGAATGAAAATGAGTAAAATTAACTGTTAAAGGTTAGTACTATTAGTGGAGCAGCAGCACCAGGTATGCTTACGGGACTGTATCCCTTGCAGACTGTATTGATATATATTGATATATAATGTAGGAAGCAGAATATTAATAACAGAAAGAAACAACCCTTTTGTGTGAATGAGTGTAAATGGGGGAGGGAGGTTTTTTGGGTTGGTGCACTAATTGTAAGTGTATCTTGTGTTTTTTATGTGGATTTAATAAAATAAAAACAAAAAAAAAAACAAAAAAAAACGATACCGATAATAAAAAAAACGATACCGATAATTTTCGATATTACATTTTAACGCATATATCGGCCGATATTATCGGACATCTCTAATTATAGGGGCCGCTCATAATTAATAGACTGCAGCTATTGAATTATAGCACGTCCACATTTCCGCCGTGCGTGCATAAACACACACACAAAAAAAATCCTTTCACATCCTCCGGGCTTTATTTTTAGAGTCAAATTAAGAGACATTACGGCAAAGAACTGGTGCGAGAAATGGCTCCGAGGGAGGAAGCGTAGCATGATGGAATCATGTTAGGGCCGTGAGGCGCAATGGAGATATTTGCATTCTTACTCACGAGCTTCTATATATGTTGAGCTAATGACTCATCACTAGGGATGTCCGATAATGCTTTTTGCCGATATCCGATATTCCGATATTGTCCAACTCTTTAATTACCGATACCGATATCAACCTGATACCGATATCAACCGATATATGCGGTCGTGGAATTAACACATTATAATGCCTAATTTGGACAACCAGGTATGGTGAAGATAAGGTACTTTTTAAAAAAATTTGTAAAATAAGATAAATAAATTAAAAACATTTTCTTGAATAAAAAAGAAAGTAAAACAATACAAAAACAGTTACATAGAAACTAGTAATGAATGAAATGAGTAAAATTAACTGTTAAAGGTTAGTACTATTAGTGGAGCAGCAGCACGCACAATCATGTGTGCTTACGGACTGTATCCCTTGCAGACTGTATTGATATATATTGATATATAATGTAGGAAGCAGAATATTAATAACAGAAAGAAACAACCCTTTTGTGTGAATGAGGAGGGAGGTTTTTTGGGTTGGTGCACTAATTGTAAGTGTATCTTGTGTTTTTTATGTTGATTTAATTAAAAAAAAACAATAATAAAAAAAAAAAATCTAAAAAAAAAAACGATACTGATAATAAAAAAACTGATACCGATAATTTCCGATATTACATTTTAACGCATATATCGGCCGATATTATCGGACATCTCTAATTATAGGGGGCCGCTCAGCTATTGAATTATAGCACGTCCACATTTCCGCCGTGCGTGCATAAACACACACAAAAAAAAATACTTTCACATCCTCCGGGCTTTATTTTTAGAGTCAAATTAAGAGACATTACGGCAAGAACTGGTGCGAGAAATGCCTCCGAGGGAGGAAGCGTAGCATAATGGAATCATGTTAGGGCCGTGAGGCGCAATGGAGATATTTGCATTCTTACTCACGAGCTTCTATATATGTTGAGCTAATGACTCATCGCTAGGGATGTCCGATAATGGCTTTTTGCCGATATCCGATATTCCGATATTGTCCAACTCTTTAATTGCCGATACCGATATCAACCGATACCGATATCAACCGATATATGCAGTCGTGGAATTAACACATTATTATGCCTAATTTGGACAACCAGGTATGGTGAAGATAAGGTACTTTTTTAAAAAATTAGTAAAATAAGATAAATAAATTAAAAACATTTTCTTGAATAAAAAAGAAAGTAAAACAATACAAAAACAGTTACATAGAAACTAGTAATGAATGAAAATGAGTAAAATTAACTGTTAAAGGTTAGTATTATTAGTGGACCAGCAGCACGCACAATCATGTGTGCTTACGGACTGTATCCCTTGCAGACTGTATTGATATATATTGATATATAATGTAGGAAGCAGAATATTAATAACAGAAAGAAACAACCCTTTTGTGTGAATGAGTGTAAATGGGGGAGGGAGGTTTTTTGGGTTGGTGCACTAATTGTAAGTGTATCTTGTGTTTTTATGTGGATTTAATAAATAAAAAAATAATTAAAAAAATTTTTTTTAAAAATAAAAACGATACTTATAATAAAAAAACCGATACCGATAATTTCCGATATTACATTTTAACGCATTTATCGGACATCTCTAATTATAGGGGCCGCTCATAATTAATAGACTGCAGCTATTGAATTATAGCACGTCCACATTTCCGCCGTGCGTGCATAAACACACACAAAAAAAAATCCTTTCACATCCTCCGGGCTTTATTTTTAGAGTCAAATTAAGAGACATTACGGCAAGAACTGCTGCGAGAAATGCCTCCGAGGGAGGAAGCGTAGCATAATGGAATCATGTTAGGGCCGTGAGGCGCAATGGAGATATTTGCATTCTTACTCACGAGCTTCTATATATGTTGAGCTAATGACTCATCACTAGGGATGTCCGATAATGGCTTTTTGCCGATATCCGATATTCCGATATTGTCCAACTCTTTAATTGCAGATACCGATATCAACCGATACCGATATCAACCGATATGTGCAGTCGTGGAATTAACACATTATTATGGCTAATTTGGACAACCAGGTATGGTGAAGATAAGGTACTTTTTTTAAAAATTAGTAAAATAAGATAAATAAATTAAAAACATTTTCTTGAATAAAAAAGAAAGTACAACAATACAAAAACAGTTACATAGAAACTAGTAATGAATGAAAATGAGTAAAATTAAGTGTTAAAGGTTAGTACTATTAGTGGAGCAGCAGCACGCACAATCATGTGTGCTTACGGACTGTATCCCTTGCAGACTGTATTGATATATATTGATATATAATGTAGGAAGCAGAATATTAATAACAGAAAGAAACAACCCTTTTGTGTGAATGAGTGTAAATGGGGGAGGGAGGTTTTTTGGGTTGGTGCACTAATTGTAAGTGTTTCTTGTGTTTTTTATGTTGATTTAATAAAAAATAAAAAATAAATAAAAAATAAAACAACGATACTGATAATAAAAAAACCGATACCGATAATTTCCGACAATTACATTTTAACGCATATATCGGCCTGCCGATATTATCGGACATCTCTAATTATAGGGGCCGCTCATAATTAATAGACTGCAGCTATTGAATTATAGCACGTCCACATTTCCGCCGTGCGTGCATAAACACACACAAAAAAAAATCCTTTCACATCCTCCGGGCTTTATTTTTAGAGTCAAATTAAGAGACATTACGGCAAGAACTGGTGCGAGAAATGGCTCCGAGGGAGGAAGCGTAGCATGATGGAATCATGTTAGGGCCGTGAGGCGCAATGGAGATATTTGCATTCTTACTCACGAGCTTCTATATATGTTGAGCTAATGACTCATCGCCATCACCACCTCTTACACACACACACTTCAATAAAACAATGAAAAACACATAAAAGGGACAACAACAAAAAAAGATGGTGACGCTTCTTGGTAAAGTATATGCAGAACCCAAAAGCAGTGAAGTTGTCACGTTGTGTAAATGGTAAATAAAAAGAGAATACAACAAATCCTTTTCAACTTATATTCAATTGAATAGACTGCAAAGACAAGATATTTCATGTTCACACTGAGAAACTTTGTTATTTTTCGCAAATATTAGCTCATTTGGAATTTGATGCCTGCAACATGTTTCAAAAAAGCTGGCACGAGTGGCAAAAAAGACTGAGAAAGTTGAGGAGTGCTCATCAAAGACTTATTTGGAACATCCCACAGGTGAACAGGCTAACTGGGAACAGGTGGGTGCCATGATTGGGTATAAAAGCCGCTTCCATGAAATGCTCACAAGGACGGGGCGAGGGTCACCACTTTGTCAACAAATGCGTAGAACAGTTTAAGAACAACATTTCTCAAGCAGCTATCGCAAGGAATTTAGGGATTTCACCATCTACGCTCCGTAATATCATCAAAAGGTTCAGAGAATCTGGAGAAATCACTGCACGTAAGCCATTATATTACGGCCCTCGGATCCTTCAGGCGGTACTGCATCAAAAGGCGACCTCGGTGTGTAAAGGATATCACCACATGGGCTAAGGAACACTTCAGAAAACCACTGTCAGCAACCACAGTTGGTCGCTACATCTGTAAGTGCAAGTTAAAACTCCACTTTGCAAAGTGAAAGCCATTTATCAACAACACCCAGAAACGCTGCCAGCTTCGCTGGACTCCGAGCTCATCTAAGATGGACTGATGCAAAGTGGAGGAGTGTTCTGTGGTCTGACGAGTCCACATTTCAAATTGTTTTTGGAAACTGTGGACATGACCAAATGAAATATACAAGTTTATACACGTATGGGATTAAAATCAACCCTAACTTTTGACAAGAACAAGAAAGTTTGATCATATTACGCCTATACTGTATATACCTTACCTATATATATATTAGGGCTGCAACAACTAATCGATTAAATCGATTAAAATCGATTATAAAAATAGTTGCCGATTAATTTAGTCATCGATTCGTTGGATCTATGCTATGCGCATGCGCAGAGGCTTTTTAAAAAAATAAAAAAAATTAAAAAAAAAATTTAAAAAATAAAAATAAAATAAACCTTTATTCATAAACTGCAACATGTACAAACAGCTGAGAAACAATAATCAAAATAAGTATGGTGCCAGTATGCTGTTTTTTTTCAATAAAATACTGGAAAGGATAGAAATGTAGTTCGTCTCTTTTATCCGATTATTAATCGATTAATCAAAGTAATAATCGACAGATTAATCGATTATCAAATTAATCGTTAGTTGCAGCCCTAATATATATATACACCTATACTGGCTCACCTGCACTGGCTTCCTGTGCACTGAAGATGCGACTAAGGTTTTACTACTTACGTATAAAATACTACACGGTCTAGCGCCATCCTATCTTGCTGATAGTATTGTACCATATGTCCCGGCAAGAAATCTGCGTTCTAAGAACTCCGGCCTATTAGTGATTCCCAGAGCCCAAAAAAAGTCTGCGGGCTATAGAGCGTTTTCTTTTGGGGCTCCAGTACTATGGAATGCCCTCCCGGTAACAGTTAGAGATGCTACCTCAGTAGAAGCATTTAAGTCCCACCTTAAAACTCATTTGTATACTTTTTGGTATTTTCCTGTAGCAGTTTCATGTCTTCCTTTGAGCGATATTTCCCGCATCTACTTTGTTTTAGCAATCAACAATATTTCAGTCGTTTTTATCCTTCTTTGTGGGGACATTGTTGATTGTCATGTCATATTCGGATGTACATTGTGGACGCCGTCTTTGCTCCACAGTAAGTCTTTGCTGTCGTCCAGCATTCTGTTTACTTTGTAGCCAGTTCAGTTTTAGTTTGGTTCTGCATAGCCTTCCCTAAGCTTTAAGGCTGCAGCTAACGATTATTTTTCTATCGATTAATCTATAGATTATTTTTTCGATTAATCGGTTAATCTATAGATTATTTTTTTTCGATTAATCTATAGATTATTTTTCCTTTTACCGATTATTTTTTTATTCAAAATGAAGATGAAAAAATAAATGTAGGCCAGTTTTTTCAAAAGGCATGGCTTTTATTTACAAAAAAAAAAAAAAGTATGGCCACTCAGTCAAAATTGACAACAACATGACAAAATATTCTGTAACAATGTAAACATTTAAAACTTTTAACCTTTAACACAATTAAAAGTAGCTTATTTGATTTTTAATGTGCAAATATAAAAGTAAACATCCAGTGCAAATCTTAATATTCTGCAATAGTATAAGCATTTCAAAAGTAAAAGTATTGCTTATTTTGCTTTAAAATGTGCAAAAATAAAGATAAACATCCAATACAAAAAAGTGCAAAACGAAATTTTCTGTAACAACAGTGTAAACATTTCAACAAAAGTGAAAGTTTTGCTTATTTGCTAAAATGTGCAAAAATAAAGATAAACATCCAATACAAATGTCCGTTGTGCTGCTATGATAGGCCATTCCCGCTCGACACAGCGTGCATACAACAACATTATTAGGCCGTGTATTGAAATACTTCCACACTTTTGACGACTTTTGGCGTGCTTTTCCCCCCTCGCTCGCACAGTCTGCTTTGCGCTCCGCCATGACGGTAGTGTGACGTAAATATGCGAGGCGTCGACGTATTTACGTAACCGATGACGTCGACGCGTCGTTTCAGCCTAACTAAGCTTCAATGCCTTTTCTTAGGGGCACTCACCTTTTGTTCATTTTTGGTTTAAGCATTAGACACCTTTTTACCTGCACCCTGCCTCCCGCTGTTTCCGACATCTACAAAGCAATTAGCTACCTGCTGCCACCTACTGATATGGGAGAGTATTACACGGCTACTCTGCCGAGCTCTAGACAGCACCGACACTCAACAACAACAACACATCATTTGCAGACTGTAATTAAAAATATTTTGAACCCAAATAGGTGGAATTAGATCATCTCCCACGACACACCACACTGGTGAAAAACACTGCATTATGTTGCAAAAATGAGTGGAGCAGAAAAAGGATATTGATTTGGAAGCGCAGGGTCGATATCAATAAGACTTCAAATGTTAAAAAAGGAATGTACACAGACCTAATTTGAGCAGCCAGCCCTCCCTGTCCGGGTTGAAGAAGGTGTGCGTCAGGTCGTTGCCGTCATCCTCCGGGATCTTAAATGGTTCACTCTTGATGCTGTCGTAGAGATTCTGGATAGTGGCAGAGGACAAAAAAAAAAGGGTTGCAGTACGTAGTGGCTGCTTTTCTGCTGAAATGATACGGCAATGAGAGGAGGGATGAAAAGTCATTCAAAGACTGGGATAGGTTCCTTAAAAGTCTTTACCCTGAGTAGCTCCTCCGGGAGGTCGCCGCCCTCGTTGATGCCTCGGTTCATGGAGATGAAACGCTCCACGGGGGGCTTGTCTCGCACGTTGGGGTTGTGCAGGCTGGTGTTCAGCATGATGATGGCGAAAGAGAGGACGTAGCAGGTGTCTGCCCAGGTGAGAACACACGGTCAGCAGGGAAATACTGCACTGCACCACTCGATACGTTCAACCCTTTGGAAGGACTTTTCAAAATAGTGCATGGTTCTACAAAAACCCAAAAGCAGTGAAGTTGTCACGTTGTGTAAATGGTAAATAAAAAGAGATTACAATGATTTGCAAATCCTTTTCAACTTATATTCAATTGAATAGACTGCAAAGACAAGATATTTAACGTTCGAACATTGAAAACGTTATTTTTTGCAAATATTAGCTCATTTGGAATTTGATGCCTGCGACATGTTTTCAAAAAAGCTGGCACGAGTGGCAAAAAAGACTGAGAAAGTTGAGGAATGCTCATCACAGACTTATTTGGAACATCCCGCAGGTGAACGGGCTAACTGGGAACAGGTGGGTGCCATGATTGGGTATAAAAGCAGCTTCCATGAAATGCTCACAAGGACGGGGCGAGGGTCACCACTTTGTCAACAAATGCCGGAGCAAATTGTTTAAGAACGACATTTCTCAACCAGCTTTTGCAAGGAATTTAGGGATTTCACCATCTACGCTCCGTAATATCATCAAAAGGTTCAGAGAATCTGGAGAAATCACTGCATGTAAGTCATGATATTATGGACCTTGGATCCCTCAGGCTGTACTGCATCGAAAAAGCGACATCAGTGTGTAAAGGATATCACCACATGGGCTCAGGAACACTTCAGAAACCCACTGTCAGTAACTACAGTTGGTCGCTACATCTGTAACTGCAAGTTAAAACTCCACTATGCAAAGTGAAAGCCATTTATCAACAACACCCAGAAACGCCGCCGTCTTCGCTGGGCCCGAGCTCGTCTAAGATGGACCGATGCAAAGTGGAAGAGTGTTCTGTGGTCTGACGAGTCCACATTTCAAATTGTTATTTTTCGCAAAATATTAGCTCATTTGGAATTTGAGGCCTGCGACATGTTTTCAAAAAAGCTGGCACAAGTGGCAAAAAAGACTGAGAAAGTTGAGGAATGCTCATCAAAGACTTATTTGGAACATCCCACAGGTGAACGGGCTAACTGGGAACAGGTGGGTGCCATGATTGGGTATAAAAGCAGCTTCCATGAAATGCTCACAAGGACGGGGCGAGGGTCACCACTTTGTCAACAAATGCCTGAGCAAATTGTTGAACAGTTTAAGAACAACATTTCTCAAGCAGGTATTGCAAGGAATTTAGGGATTTCACCATCTACGCTCCGTAATATCATCAAAAGGTTCAGAGAATCTGGAGAAATCACTGCACGTAAGCCATGATGTTACGCACCTTGGATTCCTCAGGCGGTACTGCATCAAAAAAGCCACATCAGTGTGTAAAGGATATCACCACATGGGCTCAGGAACACTTCAGAAACTCACTGTCAGTAACTACAGTTGGTCGCTACATCTGTAAGTGCAAGTTAAAACTCCACTATGCAAAGTGAAAGCCATTTATCAACAACACCCAGAAACAAAGCAGGCTTTGCTGGGCCCGAGCTCGTCTAAGATGGACTGATGCAAAGTGGAAAAGTGTTCTGTGGTCTGACGAGTCCACATTTCAAATTGTTATTTTTCGCAAAATATTACCTCATTTGGAATTTGATCCCTCCGACATGTTTTCAAAAAAGCTGGCACGTGTGGCAAAAAAGAGTGAGAAAGTTGAGGAATGCTCATCAAAGACTTATTTGGAACATCCCACAGGTGAACAGGCTAACTGGGAACAGGTGGGTGCCATGATTGGGTATAAAAGTAGCTTCCATGAAATGCTCAGTCATTCACAAACAAGGACGGGGCGAGGGTCACCACTTTGTCAACACATGCCTGAGCAAATTGTTTAAGGACAACATTTCTCAAGCAGCTATTGCAAGGAATTTAGGGATTTCACCATCTACGCTCCGTAATATCATCAAAAGGTTCAGAGAATCTGGAGAAATCACTGCATGTAAGCCATGATATTACGGACCTTCGATCCCTCAGGCTGTACTGCATCAAAAAAGCGACATCAGTGTGTAAAGGATATCACCACATGGGCTCAGGAACACTTCAGAAAACCACTGTCAGTAACTACAGTTGGTCGCTACATCTGTAAGTGCAAGTTAAAACTCCACTATGCAAAGTGAAAGCCATTTATCAACAACACCCAGAAACGCAGCCGTCTTCGCTGGGCCCGAGCTCGTCTAAGATGGACCGATGCAAAGTGGAAAAGTGTTCTGTGGTCTGACGAGTCCACATTAAATGTGTTAAATGAGTAAAACCTTTAGCAATCTAAAATGAAAGAAAGACAATTTTGTAAAATATAATACTATTATAACATTTTAACAAAGGATTATTCTTTTCAACAGCAGATAAAGGACATTAAGAATAAGAATAATGATAATAAATAATAATACATTATTTGCTACACACTCAAGAGTTGACCAGAGCCCACTCCTGATCTCACATCCTGCAAAAAACAACAACAACTAAGTTCCTAAACAAACAGAGTAAAAAGTGTTTCTTTCATCCATAGCAGGGATGACAACATTGAATGGATGAAATAAGTTGATTTGGGTCATATAATCAACCATCAACCATTTTGTGTGATCAGTTCAACAGTACAGATTAGACATATTTAACAATCACAGACATTTACACACAAAAAGGAAAGAAAAAGAATGACCGAAAAAGGAATGGGCCGAAGCCAAAGCTTATATTTGCCTATCCTATACCTTCACTGAAAATAAGATTGCCTGGAACATCAACGTTAAAAAAATCAATGAGATGAAAGTAATTGTTACTATATTTGATCATTTTCAATTATTTCACCTTTCAAGGTTTTCTTGAACCTTAACAAAGAAGTACATCACTGAGCTTGTTCCACCATTTAACTCCTAAAACTGAAATACATTTGTATTTTATATTCCTTCTTACTTTA
>NC_084755.1:4189990-4207490 GCF_033978785.1 Entelurus aequoreus
AATAAATAAATAAATAAATTTTAAAAAGCCTCTGCGCATGCGCATAGCATAGATCCAAAGAATCGATGACTAAATTAATCGGCAACTATTTTTATAATCGATTTTAATCGATTAGTTGTTGCAGCCCTAATATATATATATATATATATATATATATATATATATATATATATATATATATATATATATATATATATATATATATATATATATATATATATGTATATATATATTGTCCTGTCCAGTTTCTCAGGCAAATCATATAGTTGATGTAGATGCCCATATAGGCTGTTCACATTTACTTTACAAAAGAGAAGTGTAGGATACTTCTCTTGTTGCCTTATTTGTATTTGACCACTACTGTTTTCTGTTTATTTGTTACTGACTGTGGCAGGACACCTCTGCTTCTGTTTCACTTTATGTTGCTGGTAAATAATATGGTTGTAGTAGTAGGCTAAAGTAAAATTATTTAGTATGCACTAAATAAAGGGGCAGAGCTTTAAGAGACATGTTAGCTTTTATATTTGATAAGATATATTTTTTGTAAGAACCACAATTAATAAATATATTTCAGTAAATAACTTATTGTTCATATCTGTATATAAATATGTACATAAAGTGTTGTAATTATATTGTAAAATGGATGGATGGATGGATGGACGTTTAAAACAAAACTGTTATTATTAATTAGTAAGTATACATTTTTTGAGCCTTTTTAGAGAAAATCATATCATTGTAGTAAATTATGCAAACTACTCGATGATGTCATGGTGACCACGCCCATAGCCACGCCCCCACCGCCACAGGTATCTTGGCAGTTTATGGGAAACACTGCTATATCCCCCGTAAATTATAGTTTTCTCCTCTTAATTGAAATAACTTAAGAACACAAGCTGGAAGGCCGTTGTTCTTTACTCCAAACACACAAAACATTGTTTTTAAAAACACAATCTGAAAATTTTAACACATTAAAACTTATAAATAATGGATTGGTATGTTCATAGTAGCACACTTTGTGTGTTATTCAAATTTTTTTGAAGTTTAATTATTGGGTCCATGTTTGTTTTATAAACATTTCCCCAAACTTCAACACAATATGTTACATATGGAAAAATAAAAGAATAATAAAATATATGCAGACATTTTTTATTCAGCATGTGTTTTATTTTATAAAGAATAGCAATGAATTTGGATACTTTTCCCTTTATATATTCAATATGCGTTTTCCAACATAATTTATGATCAATTATTATTCCCAAGAACTTAGTTTCATATACATTTCCACTTAATTTAATTAAAATGTTGCTTCACAATTTGTCCTTGCACCACTAAAACACCATACATCTAGTTTTCTTATCATTTAATAATAACTTATTAATACTAGGGATGTCCGATAATGGCTTTTTGCCGATATCCGATATTCCGATATTGTCCAACTCTTTAATTACCGATACCGATATCAACCGATATATGCAGTCGTGGAATTAACACATTATTATGCCTAATTTGGACAACCAGGTATGGTGAAGATAAGGTACTTTTTTTTAAATAATAATAAAATAAGATAAATAAATTAAAAACATTTTCTTGAATAAAAAAGAAAGTAAAACAATATAAAAACAGTTACATAGAAACTAGTAATGAATTAAAATGAGTAAAATTAAGTGTTAAAGGTTAGTACTATTAGTGGAGCAGCAGCACGCACAATCATGTGTGCTTACGGACTGTATCCCTTGCAGACTGTATTGATATATATTGATATATAATGTAGGAAGCAGAATATTAATAACAGAAAGAAACAACCCTTTTGTGTGAATGAGTGTAAATGGGGGAGGGAGGTTTTTTGGGTTGGTGCACTAATTGTAAGTGTATCTTGTGTTTTTTATGTTGATTTAATAAAAAAAAAACAAAAAAAAAACAACAAAAAACAAAAAAAAAGATACAGATAATAAAAAAACTGATACCGATAATTTCCGATATTACATTTTAACGCATTTATCGGACATCTCTAATTAATACCAAACCATTTTTTATTTAGCTGAATCAACTCAACCTCTATTATCCTCAACACTACCTTTTATTAAATGAGGTGAATTGCGGAAATCCCTCATTTGTTCTTGAATGAACACAAACTCTGTTTAATTGATCCCTCCATCCATCTGCACGCTAACCACCTCGGTCAATCTACACGGTCATCGTGACCTGGTATGCACGGACATGGCCAATAACTACAGTCTGGCCCTGAACGCATCAATATTCATGTTGTCCCTCTCTTGAGTTTCACTCCTGTCAAGACAGGACTAGACAAAAGGACGAAGGACTCCTGACTGCTATTGACCACCGATCAATATTTTTATCGCCATGAATGCTGATCAGTTTGCGATTTGGAAAGAACTAAGAATTAGCAATTGTTTGTGTCGATGCTGAGAAATGTAGAAAAATGCTGATTCCAACATTAAAGCAATTCTACCAAAAATTGTGCAGATGTTTCCTCTCATCCAGTGGCTGTGAGAAGCACATTGATGACATCACAGCAATCTGATCGGTGCTACGACCATCAGGAGATACTAGCTAATATTTTAGAATACATACAGTCGTGGTCAAAAGTGTACATACACTTGTAAAGAACATCATGTCATGGCTGTCTTGAGTTTCCAATCATTTCTACAACTCTTATTTTTTTGTGATGTAGTGATTGGAGCACATACTTGTTGGTCACAAAAAACATTCATGAAGTTTGCTTCTTTTATGAATTTATTATGGCTCTACTGAAAATGTGAGGGTCAAAAGTATACATACAGCAATGTTAATATTTGCTTACATGTCCCTTGGCAAGTTTACCTGCAATAAGGCGCTTTTGGTTTAGTTTAGTTTATTAAGTATCCCCATTAGTCTAATAGTGGAGACTATTCTTCCTGGGGTCCAGGCAAAAATTAAAGCTGCAAGCAGCGTTGGTCGGGTCCGCATTTTGGCTGGTGCTAGTCCAAGGTGTCCCAATACTTTTGTCCAGTGGTAGTCCTGTGTAGGGATGATACTCGAAACCGGTTTTCCCGGTTGTTTGATAAGAAAAGAACCGAGTCCTCGGACTCGAATCCCTTTTTGAGAACCGGTACCCGTTATCGAGACCACTATAGTAAAGGAAAAGAGTTTATTCTTTATTCGAATCCCGTCCCGACCAGAAATGCTCCGTGGGACATCACAAGAAATGACGTCACGTAGCTCAGTCATTAGGCGCAGATAGCGAAAGCAGGAAAACAATGGACGGGAAAAAGCGCTCCAAGGTGTAATAAAGTTCAAAACAAAAGCTATAATCCATCGAATAACTTTACTGAGAGATTTTAGCAGGGTAAAACACATGACCAACACTTTTACGACCAACCGGAAACATAGCAACCAGGCTAGCAACGCACCTCCTTTACGGCAGCTGTCGCAACGTTCTTAAAACAACCGCAGCACATACATATATATACAACATATCTCCCTTTTTGAACTTTTGTTTTTCTTTCCTTGTAAACGTTACAAAATCACACTGTAGATGTGTTGTCTGTCTAATTATAAATAATGCAGACGAGGCGTGTTGGCTGACTTCTTGACGTTTACTTTCACAGCGTGGCAACATGCAACACTTTTCGGGGCTACCGCGCATGCTCGTAACTCCCGTTGCATGCTGGGTAGTGTAGTTGTTATATTCTCTAGCTCATAACATTTTTCCCCCATAAAGAAATAATGTTAACTCAATAAAGTGTATTTCTTTTTTTAGCTTTAACTTTTCATTTTTTAGCATTGTAACCACATTTGCAAAGAACTTTTCTCTTCATAGAATGTTCTTTCAATAAAGAAATAAAGTGCAAAAATGTCAAAGCATCATAACAAACAGTTATGTTCCAATAGCAGCAGAAGTGCACTTTTTGGAGAGCTGTATTATTTTCAGTTTTGTGCCCAAGGGACTGATTTTATTTAACACTATATTATTATTTATACACCTATAGTGATCACAGAGACAGCTTGTTTTTGTGTTACTGTATATATTTGTTTCTCTGAAAAATCCCACTTAATATACTTTGGGTAACAACAGTTAATTTTTTTTTTTTTTTTTTTTTTTAGGGGGGTAAAAGTCAATATTTATTTATTTATTAGATTAAATTGTTTTCTTATATAATAAAAGTGAGCTTTTGTTAAACCAAATATTGTGTTTTTTCCATATACAACAACCTATCTGGACTCCACAAGAGAATCGATAAGGAATCGGTTCGATAAGAGGATTCGATAATAGGCTCGAACTCGATAATTTCTTATCAAACATCATCCCTAGTTGCGTCTCCCAGTCATACTTGCCAACCCTCCCCATTTTCCCGGGAGACTCCAGAATTTCAGCGCCCCTCCCGAAAATCAACCATTCCCCCGAATTTCTCCCGATTTCCACCCAGACAACAATATTGGAGGCGTGCCTTAAAGGCACTGACTTTGCGTGCCGGCCCAGTCACATAATATCTACGGCTTTTCACACACACACAAGTGAATGCAAGGCATACTTGATCAACAGCCATACAGGTCACACTGAGGGTGGCCATATAAACAACTTTAACGCTGTTACAAATATGCGCCACACTGTGAACCCACACCAAACAAGAATGACAAACACATTTCGGGAGAACACCCCCCCCCCCCCCCCCCCGTGTGTGTGTGTGTGTGTGTGTGTGTACCTGTGGACTGGAAAACGCCAGGGTTGCATTGGCAGTACCTGGAAGCAAACGCCTCCATCATACGATCGATCTTCTGAGCTTCACCAGGAAGTCTGAAGCTCCACAGGAACTGCCTGCAACACAAGTACAGTACAGTTACATTGCATGCAACTTTATGAGAAATATTCAATAATAATAACTAGGGGTGCGGGAAAAAATCGATTCGAATTCGAATCGCGATTCTCACGTTGTGCGATTCAGAATCGATTCTCATTTTTAAAAAAATCGATTTTTTATTTTATTTTTTTTATTTTTTTTATTTTTTTTAATTTTTTTTTAATTAATCAATCCAACAAAACAATACACAGCAATACCATAACAATGCAATCCAATTCCAAAACCAAACCCGACCCAGCAACACAATTGAGAGGAGACACAAACACGACACAGAGCAAATTGTATTGCATTATTATGGTATCGTTGTGTATTGTTTTCATTAAAAATAAAAATAAAATAAAAATAAAAAATAAAAATAAAAATCGTTTTTGAATCGAGAATCGTGTTGAATTGAAAAAAAAAATCGATTCTGAATCGAATCGTGACCCCAAGAATCGATTTTGAATCGAATCGTGGGACACCCAAAGACTCCCAGCCCTAATATTAACTATGGTAAAAAAAAATAAGACGCTTTTGTGACGCATTCTAAAATCACTCCACCAAAGTTCCATGTGTCAACCTCAAGGCCCCGGGGGCCAGATGTGGCCCGCCGTTTCATTTTATTTGGCCCTCAAAAGCCTGGAAATAATATGTGTCAATAAAGTACTGTAACTTGTCTTACTAAATGTATTATTTCTTTCTGTTTTGGGAGAAAAACAATATATGTACTCCATGTAATCGCAAATTATGTTCACTTAAATATTGTCTAATTATGCAAAAATATATGATCAAACATTCAAACCATTTTTTAAATAGAAATAAAGACTAATAATAATGACTTCAAAGAAAGTTATCCATCAAATTGTGCTATGTAAAAGTAGCAATGGATTTAATGGTAAAATTGTGACATTTACTGTGGTTTTTACAGCATTTTTCTCTAAATGAAAGAAACAGTACCTTTTTTTTTTACAGTAATAAACTGTGGTGCCGTTTTGGCATTTACAGTAATACACCCAAAAATCTACAGTTGTTGATTTGAAGTTTAAAAAATTAATTTAAAAAAAGGCAGCTCAGGTGCCAAAATGTTACTGTAAAATTGCAGGGTTTTTTTATTTACAGTAAAAAAACAAATGTAAATTTTACAGTAAAATTCTGGCAACTGAGCTTTCTTTTTTTTCTTTTTTTTTTTACCATAAAAACAGCAGTACTGTTTTCACATTTTGAGGTGAAATTATTGCAACTTACCATATTTACTAGTGTAATGTTTGGTGTAGGTCCAAAGTCAGGTCAGCACAAACGTGTGTATGGCTTCCATTGTGAGTTCAGGCCAACTCACCTCAAGGCTTGTACGAGGTTGAGATCGGCGAACTCGTGCAGCTCCACAAAGGCCTGGAGGACCTTGATGTTGAAGTCGTCCCTGAGGGAGAGGAGGTGATCACATTTATTTATTATTATTTATGTATTATTAAGCTCCTCTGCCTCATAAATCCATGCAGCTATTTCCCCGTCATGACTAGGGATGATACTCGAAACCGGTTTTCCCGGTTGTTTGATAAGAAAAGAACCGAGTCCTCGGACTCGAATCCCTTTTTGAGAACCGGTACCCGTTATCGAGACCACTATAGTAAAGGAAAAGAGTTGATTCTTTATTCGAATCCCGTCCCGACCAGAAATGCTCCGTGGGACATCACAAGAAATGACGTCACGTAGCTCAGTCATTAGGCGCAGATAGAGAAAGCAGGAAAACAATGGACGGGAAAAAGCGCTCCAAGGTGTAATAAAGTAAAAAAAAAAGCTATAATCCATCGAATAACTTTACTGAGAGATTTTAGCAGGGTAAAGCACTTGACCAACACTTTTACCACCAACCGGAAACATAGCAACCAGGCTAGCAACGCACCTCCTTTACGGCAGCTGTCGCAACGTTCTTAAAACAACCGCAGCACATACATATATATACAACACATCTCCCTTTTTGAACTTTTGTTTTTCTTTCCTTGTAAACAAAACAAAATCACACTGTATATGTGTTGTCTGTCTAATTATAAATAATGCAGACGAGGCGTGTTGGCTGAGTTCTTGACGTTTACTTTCACAGCGTGGCAACATGCAACACTTTTCGGGGCTACCGCGCATGCTTGTCACTCCCGTTGCATGCTGGGTAGTGTAGTTGTTATATTCTCTAGCTCATAACATTTTTCCCCCTATAAAGAAATAATGTTAACTCAATAAAGTGTATTTCTTTTTTTAGCTTTAACTTTTCATTTTTTTAGCATTGTAACCACATTTGCAAACAACTTTTCTCTTCATAGAATTTTCTTTCAATGAAGAAATAAAGTGCAAAAATGTCAAAGCATCATAACAAACAGTTATGTTCCAATAGCAGCAGAAGTGCACTTTTTGGAGAGCTGTATTATTTTCAGTTTTGTGCCCAAGGGACTGATTTTATTTAACACTATATTATTATTTATACACCTATAGTGATCACAGAGACAGGTTATTTTTGTGTTACTGTATATATTTGTTTCTCTGAAAAATCCCACTTAATATACTTTGGGTAACAACAGTCAATATTTATTTATTAGATTTTATGTGTTTTTTTCCATATACAACAACCTATCTGGACTCCATAAGAGAATCGATAAGGAATCGGTTCGATAAGAGGATTCGATAATAGGCTCGAACTCGATAATTCCTTATCAAACGTCATCCCTAGTCATGACAGCGATGAAGATAGGGTGAGACATTTTAGGAAGACCTCACCGTTCCCCTAAGTAGTCCCCGATCACTGTCTTGTTAAGCCCCTCGCCTTTGTAGAGGAACTGGGCGATGTCCTCCGGGGTGTTTTGCAGAAGGTCGTTCTCCAGGAGGAACTGGATCCCCTGAAAATAGAAGAATAGTTTTAAAAACCAATGATAGCACCAAGTTCCTGGATGGTCGTGCTGGTAGGTTCCTGACCTTTTTAGGGTCCATGTTGAACTTCTTCCTCCCCATGGCGATCTGTTTGTTTCTTTGTGTGGTTTTACTGCATAGGAACACAGAGACGCCCATCAGGGGTGTTGACAGCCATGTTTGCTCATAGGCAGGCTGACCCTTTGGAGTCTTTCCTTTCTTCCACATGATACGGTTGTTGGTTTTCAAGGAGGTCTTGTTGTAGATATTTTATTTCAAAGCATGTTTTTGCACAAGCACCTCGGTGCGGGTCCCCTATGGTTGCTAGGAGTCCAAACCTCTGTGGCTGGCAGCACCTGGGACTACACCACCTCAATGTGGCTGGCAGCACCTGGGACTGGGACTACACCACCTCACGCCACCTCAGCAACCAATCAGATTAGAGCCTCTAAGCCCAGGAGACCAGCTCATGTTTAGTCGGGGGAATTAACACACACACATACACACCGCAAACAAACCACACACACACACACACACACACACACACACACACACACACACACACACACATCAAACAAACCACACACACTTCTTACTCTGTACGTACTGAAAAGTAAGCCACACTATACTATAGAATATTGTATTCATGTATAGTGCTTTCCTACCTTCAAGGTACTCAAAGAGCTTTGACACTATTTCCACATTCACCCATTCACACACTGATGGCGGGAGCTGCCATGCAAGGCACCTAACCACCACCCATCAGGAGCAAGGGTGAAGTGTCTCGCTCAAGGACACAACGGACGGGACGAGGTTGGTAGAAGGTGGGGGATCGAAACCAGGAACCCTCAGGTTGCTGGCACGGCAAACTCTCCCAACCGCGCCAGGCCGTCCCATAGCCTGCGATGCCAGGTCTCCACGGGTCTTAAAACAAATTTTTCGGGATCTTTAGAAGACCCTGGCCTGAAGACCGGAGGCTGCGCCCTGAAGAGTAGGGGCCTAACAGGTCAGTGATGTACCGAGGGGCCCCACCATGCAACGCACGGAATGTCAGGACTAAAATCTTAAACTCGATGTGGAATTTAACTGGAAGCCAATGAAGACTGGATAAAACGGGGGTGATGTGGACTGTTCTGGGTGCACCGGTCTAAAGTCTGGCAGCCGTATTCTGACGTGACGAAGTTGGTGCATAGTGGGGATCGAACCAGGAACCCTCAGGTTGCTGGCACGGCCAACTCTCCCAACCGCGCCACGCCGTCCCATAGCCTGCGATGCCAGGTCTCCACGGGTCTTAAAACAAAGTTTTCGGGATCTTTAGAAGACCCTGGCCTGAAGACCGGAGACTGCGCCCTGAAGAGTAGGGGCCTAACAAGTCAGTGGTGTACCGAGGGGCCCCACCATGCAACGCACGGAATGTCAGGACTAAAATTTTAAACTCGATGCAGAATTTAACTGGAAGCCAGTGAAGACTGGATAAAACGGGGGTGATGTGGACTGTTCTGGGTGCACCGGTCTAAAGTCTGGCAGCCGCATTCTGACGTGACCAGGTTGGTGAAAAGTGGGGATCGAACCAGGAACCCTCAGGTTGCTGGCACGGCCAACTCTCCCAACTGCGCCACGCCGTCCCATAGCCTGCGATGACAGGTCTCCACGGGTCTTAAAACAAAGTTTTCGGGATCTTTAGAAGACCCTGGCCTGAAGACCGGAGGCTGCGCCCTGAAGAGTAGGGGCCTAACAAGTCAGTGGTGTACCGAGGGGCCCCACCCTGCAACGCACGGAATGTCAGGACTAAAATCTTAAACTCGATGCGGAATTTAACTGGAAGCCAATGAAGACTGGATAAAACGGGGGTGATGTGGACTGTTCTGGGTGCACCGGTCTAAAGTCTGGCAGCCGCATGCTGACGTGAAAGTGGGGATCGAACCAGGAACCCTCAGGTTGCTGGCACTCATGTTCCGTACAATTGACCACTAAGTGGTAACACCCGAATAAGTTAAAGTTTAACACACACACTAGGTGTGACGAAATGTGTCCTCTGCATTTGACCCATCCCCTTGTGTACCCCCTGGGAGGTGAGGGGAGCAGTGAGAAGCAGCGGTGGCCGCGCCCGGGAATAATTTTCGGTGATTTAACCCCCACTTCCAACCCTCGATGCTGAGTGCCAAGCAGGGAGGTAATGGCTCCCATTTTTATAGTCTTTGGTATGACTCGGCCGGGGTTTGAACTCACGACCTACCCATCTCAGGGCGGATACTCTAACCCAGGGGTCACCAACCTTTTTGAAAGCAAGAGCTACTTCTTAGGTAGTGATTAATGCGAAGGGCTACCAGTTTGATACACACTTAAATAAATTGCCAGAAATAGCCAATTTGCTCAATTTACCTTTAACTCTATGTTATTATTAATAATTAATGATGTTTACACTTAATTGAACGGTTTAAAAGAGGAGAAAACACGAAAAAAATTACAATTAAATTTTGAAACAGTTTATCTTCAATTTCGACTCTTTAAAATTCAAAATTCAACCGAAAAAAAGAAGAGAAAAACTTAAAAAAAGAATTTATGGAACATCATTAGTAATTTTTGCTGATTAAGATTAATTGATGACATGTTTTAAATAGGTTAAAATCCAATCTACACTTTGTTAGAATATATAACAAATTGGACCAAGCTATATTTCTAACAAAGACAAATCATTATTTATTCTAGATTTTCCAGAGCAAAAATTTTTAAAGAAATTCAAAAGACTGTGAAATAAGATTTAAATTTGATTCTACAGATTTTCTAGATTTGCAAGAATAATTTTTTGGAATTTTAATCATAATAAGCTTGAAGAAATATTTTACAAATATTCTTCGTCGAAAAAACTAAAGCTAAAATGAAGAATTAAATTAAAATGTATTTATTATTCTTTACAATAAAAAAAATTAATTTACTTGAACATTGATTTAAATTGTCAGGAAAGAAGAGGAAGGAATTTAAAAGGTAAAAAGGTATATGTGTTTAAAAATCCTAAAATCATTTTTAATGTTGTATTTTTTCTCTAAAATTGTCTTTCTGAAAGTTATAAGAAGCAAAGTAAAAAAAATAATGAATTTATTAAAACAAGTGAAGACCAAGTCTTTAAAATATTTTCTTGGATTTTCAAATTCTATTTGAGTTTTGTCTCTCTTAGAATTAAAAATGTCGGGCAAAGCGAGACCAGCTTGCTAGTAAATAAATACAATTTAAAAAATAGAGGCAGCTCACTGGTAAGTGCTGCTATTTGAGCTATTTTTAGAACAGGCCGGCGGGCTACTCATCTGGTCCTTGCGGGCACCGTGTTGGTGACCCCTGCTCTAACCACTAGGCCACTGAATCGGTGCCGGGTGTCATATTGTCAACACTTTGCACGTAGTAAATCTCTCGACCCCCCCAAATAGATGACCCTGTCTTTTACATACTTTCTTAAAGGGAAATAATAGCGTCTTATATTTGGGTCTATAAGGTATTATTGTTGTCCGCTCATTTTGATTGAAGTCTGGCTGTCAGGCTACTGACCCGAATATAAGACAATCCTGGAAGCTCTGCCTCGTTTGGCTAACAGACTGTTGGAGCCATCTCTATGCATATATTTTTTTCTTGTGGAAAATCGGGCAATATTATTGCGCTAGATCAGCCAATGTTGACCGAATAAAACTTCTACTGTATACCAGTGTTTTTCAACCCTTTTTGGAGCCAAGGCACATTTTTTTTCCATTGAAAAAATACGGAGGCACACCACCAGCAGAAACGTTAAAAAAAAAGGAAACTCCACCATGTTGTCTTTTTTTTTTTTTAGTTTGTTGTTGCTTTACTTCCTGTCTTGCGCTGTTATTTTGGTGGCTCTTCCTGTTTGGTTGGTGTTTTCCTGTAGCAGCTTCACGCCTGACCTGCTTTGTATTGGCAAACAAGACTATTTCAGTTGTGCGGACATTGTCGATTTTTCATGTCATGTACGGACACACGCTGTAAGTCTTTGCTGTCGTCCAGCATTCTGTTTTTGTTTACTTTGTAGCCAGTTCAGTTTTACTTTCGTTTTGCACAGCCATCCCTATGCCTTTTGTTAATTTTATGGTTAAAGCGTAACATACCTTTTTACCTGCACACCGTCTCTCTGCACTGCAAAAACTGAAATCTAAGTAAGATGAAATATGTCAAATAAGGGTGATATTTGCTTATTTTATGTCTGATAAGATCATTATTCTCACTAAGCAGATTTTATGTTAGAGTGTTTTACTTGTTTTAAGTGTTTTGCTCCTAAATGATGTCAGTAAGATATTACAGCTTGTTGCTGAGATGTTATGACCTATATTGAGTAAAACATGCTTGAAACTATTTTTGTCCAAATGTCCAAAACACACCCAGCAATGGTGCACAGGAAGGCGGGGAAGAAGAGGGGAAAAGGCGGCCAAAGTGGTCAAAAGTCCCAATTTTGTCCAAAATACCTCCCCGGGTTCCAGTCCCACGAGTCCCGCCGCTGGCCGCACAAGTCCCGGGATGCAAAAAATGTCCAAAACGCATCCAGCAAAGTCCCACGGGAAGTGGGGGAGAAAAGTGAGAAAAGTCGTCAAAAGTCCCCAAAAATGTTCAAAATACCTACCCAGGTTGGAGTCTCACAAGTCCTGCTGCCAACCGTGCAAGTCCCGGGATGCCCAAAATATCCATAACACACCCAGCAAAGTCCCACGGGAAGTGGGGGAGAAAAGTGAGAAAAGTCGTCAAAAGTCCCCAAAAATGTTCAAAATACCTACCCAGGTTGGAGTCTCACAAGTCCTGCTGCCAACCGTGCAAGTTCCCGGGATGCCCAAAATGTCCATAACGCACCCAGCAAAGTCCCACGGGAAGTGGGGGAGAAAAGTGAGAAAAGTCGTCAAAAGTCCCCAAAATGTTCAAAATACCTACCCAGGTTGGAGTCCCACGTGGAGTCTTAAGACTTGTGGCCCTCGAACCCGGGTGTGATTTTTCAACATTTTACCCACTTTTCTCCCTTTTCTCCCCGCCTTCCCGTGGGACTTTGCTGGCTGCGTTTTGGACATTTTGGGCATCCCGGCCGGGGGCGGGACTTGTGGGACTGGAACCTGGGTAGGTATTTTGAACATTTTTGGGACTTTTGCAGACTTTTCCAACTTTTGTTCCCCGCCACCCCCCACAATAGAAAATACGTACTCATATAGTAGTACACTTGTTATTAGTGAGAATATACTTATTTTAAGGTATTTTTGGGTTCATTGAGGTTAGCTAATTTGACTTGTTTTGTAAAGTCTTGACAAGCCAAATTTTCTTGTTCTATTGGCAGATAATTTTGCTTAGTTCAAATAAAATACCTCTATTTTTTGTATTTTATTTTCTTGTTTTTGAACACTGCCTTTTTGCTAGGGATGTCCGATAATGGCTTTTTGCCGATATCCAATATGCCGATATTGTCCAACTCTTTAATTACCGATACCGATATCAACCGATACCGATATCAACCGATATATACAGTCGTGGAATTAACACATTATTATGCTTAATTTGGACAACCAGGTATGGTGAAGATAAGGTACTTTTTAAAAAAATGAATCAAATAAAATAAGATAAATAAATGAAAAACATTTTCTTGAATAAAAAAGAAAGTAAAACAATATAAAAACAGTTACATAGAAACTAGTAATTAATGAAAATGTGTAAAATTAACTGTTAAAGGTTAGTACTATTAATGGAGCAGCAGCACGCACAATCATGTGTGCTTACGGACTGTATCCCTTGCAGACTGTATTGATATATATTGATATATAATGTAGGAAGCAGAATATTAATAACAGAAAGAAACAACCCTTTTGTGTGAATGAGTGTAAATGGGGGAGGGAGGTTTTTTGGGTTGGTGCACTAATTGTAAGTGTATCTTGTGTTTTTTATGTGGATATAATAAAAATAAAAATAAAAAAAATTAAAAAAATGATACTGATAATAAAAAAAACGATACCGATAATTTCCGATATTACATTTTAACGCATTTATCTCTACTTTTTGCAGTGTACATATTGGGATCGCGACAAACCGTCCTCGACGCGTTCCGACTTCTACAAAGCAATGAACTACCTGCTGCCACCTACTGGCGTGGAGTATTACACGGTTACCTTGCCGAGCTCCATGCAGCACAGACACTAGACGACGGCACATTATTTGCAGATTATAATTATTGATTTGCAGGTAATATTTTTTGTACCAATTAGGCAGAAGTTGCATCATTTCCCACGGCACACCGGACAATATCACACGGCACAGTGGTTGAAAATACAAACACTTCATTAGAAAAGTACTGAAAGAGCCTGATTTGGGCGGGAACTCACCTTTCCCCCACGCAGGTCAGCTGCTCGATCTCCGTCATTACCTCGGCTATCTCGAACTTCAGCCGCTGCAGAAAAAAGAAAAGTGTTTATTAGTGTTGAACGGTATACCAGTATTAGTATAGTATCGCGATACTAATGAATCATATTCGGTACTATACCGCCTCTGAAAAGTACCGGTCCACCCCCCCTTCCGTCGTCCCATCGTGACATTGCTGGTTTTTACGAGCAGAGGAGCATGTTCGGCAGCGCACACACACAGAGTACTTACAAGCAGACACAGTGTGTAGACAGAAAAGGGAGAACGGACGCATTTTGGCTTAAAAAGTAAAGATAAAGGTGAAGTTATAACACTGAAACACCCTCAGGAAGAGCTGCTTTAAGACATGGCTAGCTAGCTCGCGGCTAACATCCATCCACAGTGTTTTAGCTACTTCTAAATCACTAATCCTCGCTTCCATGGCAACAAAGTAAGTTTCTTACAAGTACCATTATCACTGGAAGACGAGGAATAGCTAAACATGCTTCACTACACACCGTTCCTGAATGTAGACAAATGCCATGGGTGGATCTACACCTAACATCCACTTTAATGATACCAAGTACAGGAGCGTATCTAGTCAATGATACTATGATTACATTGATGTTTTTTAACATAACAAAATCTTTTTTTCTTTTTTTCAAATTCATATTATGTTTATAAACTCAGGAAATATGTTCTTGGACTTTGTTTATGATCCTGTAACTACTTGGTATCAGATCGATACCTAAATGTGTGGTATCACCCAAAACTAATGTAAAGTATCAAAGAAGAGAAGAATAAGTGATTATTGCATTTTAACAGAAGTGTAGATAGAACATGTTAAAAGAGAAAGTAAGCAGATATTAACAGTAAATGAACAAGTAGATTAATAATCCATTTTCTACCGCTTGTCCTTAATAATGTGTACAAAATAATAGGTGTACAAATGACACAATATGTTACTGCATACGTCAGCAGACTAATTAGGAGTCTTTGTTTGTTTACTTACTACTAAAAGACAAGTTGTCTAGTATGTTCACTATTTTATTTAAGGACTAAATTGCTATAATAATAATATATTTTATTTGTAAAAAAACACTTTACATTGAGCAAACAACCTCAAAGTGCTACAGTGTATTAAAAATAATAATAATAAAAAGATAATAAAAAGTAAAAAAATAAAAAAAGAGCCTAATAGCTAGAACTAGTATGCATATATCTATAAAAAAGCTTTTTTTAAAAGAAGGGTTTTTAAGCCTTTTTTAAAAGCATCCACAGTCTGTGGTGCCCTCAGGTGGTCAGGGAGATACAATATGTTACTGCATATGTCAGCAGACTAATTAGGAGTCTTTGTTTGTTTACTTACTACTAAAAGACAAGTTGTCTAGTATGTTCACTATTTTATTTAAGGGCTAAATTGCAATAATAAACATTTAATGTACCCTAAGATTTTTTTGTTCAAATAAATGTCACAGCGCGGGCTCAAACTCGCATGGACACGGACGCTGACGCCTCTCTCTCGCCCTGGATCATCTGCCTGCCCCACGGACTGCCTTCCTGCCGTGTTCTTTCTCGTTTCAACATTTGGTAATACTCAACAATTAATTATTCATACACATAGTCTTTCACCATACATCCCTTTTGGATCTAGTTCACACACGCCATTCCTTTGTCGTTTAATTAAATATTATTGTTCATTACTTATTATATTATTATTGTTTATATTAGAGATGTCCGATAATATCGGTCTGCCGATATTATCGGCCGATAAATGCGTTAAAATGTAATATCGGAAATTATCGGTATCGTTTTTTTTATCATCAGTATCGCTTTTTTTTTTTTTTTTTTTTTAATTAAATGCACATAAAAAACACAAGATACACTTACAATTAGTGCACCAACCCAAAAAACCTCCCTCCCCCATTTACACTCATTCACACAAAAGGGTTGTTTCTTTCTGTTATTAATATTCTGGTTTCTACATTATATATCAATATATATCAATAAAGTCTGCAAGGGATACAGTCCGTAAGCACACATGATTGTGCGTGCTGCTGGTCCACTAATAATACTAACCTTTAAGAGTTAATTTTACAAATTTTCATTAATTACTAGTTTCTATGTAACTGTTTTTATATTGTTTTACTTTCTTTTTTATTCAAGAAAATGTTTTTAATTTATTTATCTTCTTTTATTTGATTCATTTTTTTAAAAAGTACCTTATCTTCACCCTACCTGGTTGTCCAAATTAGGCATAATAATGTGTTAATTCCACGACTGTATATATCGGTTGATATCGGTATCGGTTGATATCGGTATCGGTAATTAAAGAGTTGGACAACATCGGCATATCGGATATCGGCAAAAAGCCATTATCGGACATCCCTAGTTTGTATATATAATAAATATATAGAGCAATATTGCCCCTTTGTGGTTCTGTGCCGTCACAACTCCCTCCTCCAACCATAACAATAAAGCCATTTTTTGTGGTCCCCTTTATTTAGAAAAGTATCAAAAAGTACCAAAAAGTATCAAAATACATTTTGGTACCGGTACCGGTACCAAAATATTGGTATCGGGACAACACTAGGGCTTATTATATGTATTTGGTGATAAGGTTGATATGTAAAAGTAATATAAAATAAGGAAGGCTCACATCTAATATATTCCAATGGGAAAATAACACCTCGCAATATGGCTGCCGTGCAATAACATCGCAGGTGAACATACCATCATATTAAATTGCCCATCCATTTTCTACCGCTTGTCCCGTGGGACTGTCACTCACTTCAATATCATCCAGCAGCTCCTTTTTCCTGCGTCGGATGTTGCTCAGCTCATCTCGTTCCTCCCCCGAAAGGTCGTCAGGTACTGGAATTCAGAGAGAGAATAAAAGAAAAGCACCAAATTAATTTTCATCAGCCAGTCAGAGTCACAGGGATTACTCTTGGGCACCATGTAACTACTCAATAAGTACACTTCTGACCTAAATGAAAACAGAATGGCACTTCTCTCTACATTACAGTATGGTTGTAAAGATAACCTGCACACACCTGAACACCTGGCACAGCCTTACCTGCTCAAATATTAGCTTTGTGTTAACTAACACTGCAGGGAGCTGGAACAAAACAAACACGGCACACTTTTTTACACGTTGACACAAACACTATATTGCCAAAAGTATTTGGCCAGCCATCCAAACGATGAGAATCAGGTATCCTAATCACTTGCCCCTGGCCACAGGTGTATCAAATCAAGCACTTAGACATGGAGACTGTTTCTACAAACATTTGTGAAAGAATAGGCCGCTTTCAGTGATTTCCAGCGTGGAACTGTCATAGGATGCCACCTGTGCAACAAATCCAGTCGTGAAATTTCCTCGCTCCTGTCATAACTTG